>NC_142516.1:159152500-159460000 GCF_057876585.1 Rhinolophus sinicus
TCCTGTAAAACTGGTGATAATGTTACCCTTAATTCTGTATCTATTTCATTTTAAATGGTTATTATTTGAAAGTAACTAAAATTTACTTAGACTCAATAAAAATTTTTAAAGTAATATTGGTAATACCCAGATACTTTTGGGGATGCTTGGTCTGGTGGATGGTAGCGAGATCTGATCTTTTTAGAGTTTGAACTAATTTAGGCTTGTATCTTGGTGTTTAGAGATGAAAAGGGAACGATCATGCATGTGTGAGATCAAATTACTATTGAATGCAATTGAGAATTTGGGCTATAACTTAATGATTCGGAAGATCAATTTCTCCCATTAAATAATTGCTAACTCCGAATGATAAATTGTAATTCCTTCAAAAAATAATAAATTGAAATAGAAAGAAAAGAGGAAAAGCAGTGGTTGCACTTTGAAATATACGAAATGTGGATTTACCACAAACTAGGAGATGGAATCATGGGAAACTGTGTTCAGAAAGAGAAATAAATGATCATATATGTCATAGAGCATCTCCAAGTTGACACTAGATTCCACCTAGTCAAATAGTATTTAAAATCTGTTTTTACCTCCTCGAATGTTCAGATATATGTACAGTTAAAAATATTGACCTACAATTCAATTTTGTGTAGGGCAACTTGTGCCAAGCAAAGTAAATTATTTCATGTTGTGCTGTTTAGATATTTTTTGGATTGAAAGGCATCCTGTTCTTGTAACAACTATTGCTTTTTCTGTTTTCTTTATATAATATTATTATAAGCTGATTTTTGTACTTGAGTTGAAGACAAAACCTGTTCCAAACATCAAGTGCAGCACGCTGGCTATTGTAATGAATTTAAAATGACACACTTAAAAAGGGTAAGGCAGAGCAAATCTTCTATACCATGCTTTCAGCAGGGCCTTCACTCATGGAAATACGTTACATAAACCTAATGAAAGCTACTAATGTATTAGTAATACTAAAACCATTTATATTAAGATTATTTATGATGTCCTACATTCAGTTACCAATAGCCATTATATTGAAGGTATATATACACCATATGCTTGAGAATAGTGAATCAGATTTAGTTAGCTTTACATATAGGTATTTAAATTTATATATACTCGTTATATTCTGCTTATTTGTATTTTTTGCCATTGATAAAATGTTAGTTTTTTAAAAAATGCAATATTATGATTTAAAACCATTAGCCATAGCTATTAACTATTATGTTTCCAGAGAGGCTGGGGCCTTACAAGTGAAAATATTATACAGACCTGTGAAATTTAGTGAGACATTTTACATCACAAGGCTTTACATTGTAAAAACACAGTGGGACAATTTTCTCCAAAAATGGATCTAGGCAGGATGTGAGATTCAATCTCATTATATTTTTGAAAGGATTTTTTTCTTCCTGATGACTGAGATAATATGGCACTATTATAGCCTCAGCATTTGATCATCACTTTTTATCAAAAACAAGTCTGAGTTGTAGCAGGAAAAGAAAATTAAGGAAGCAGGCTTTGATATGAATATCAGCACCATAATAGCTTCCTGGAAAAAAAAAAAAAAAAAAGTATTTTATTTCCATAACATGATGCCATGTAGAATTAAAGTAGGAAGAATACATGTCAAAAACAACCCTTCCAATATGTAATGAATATATTCCTAAATGAATTTAAATTTAAGATCATTTTTTACTAAGGCTATGAAAGCTTGTCATTTATTAGAATGATCTTACAAATTTTATGTAAACAATAATTAGTTTTTATTGGAAAATTCAGCACTTATATCTCCCTTGGACAAAACATGGAAAAAACAAATTATCTTCATGATTTTTTAAAAGCATATTTTTTATTCCAGAAGAAATATGAAGTTTAAGGCCAGAACTGCTACAAATCTATTTAATCTGTGATAATATCCATATAAACCCACGTACAAAAACATAAAAGATGTTTTATAACATGTTTCACATATATCTCTTTTGTAAATAATTATAATTATAGTACACATAATACTTTTAAGCAGTTAGTATATTTTAAATGTGCAACAACATTTCCAAAAAGTATGCCACATTTAAGCAGAGCCAGCCACTTAAAAATGCAAACTAAATATTTTAAATGTGCAGTAACATTTCCCAAAAATAAGAGAACAGTTTTCCTTTTCATTTCTCTCCCTGGAGAAACATAATTCTTTTATTTCACCTTTTTTTTTTTTTTTAATTAGACTACTCTCTTCTAAATTTGAAATATATATATAAATATATGTATATATACATACACAGGAGATACAGTTTGAACTTTTTGTGTGAAAATAATAAAAATAGAACAAATTTATTCTCAAAGCATGTTTTCAAATAATTATTCATTTGGAATTTAAGCTAAATGAATTAAGTTTACTAAAGGTCCAATGAAGCAATTATCCATTATTATGAATATCATAGAAATCTTGATAGTATATTAGAGAGAAATTAACAGGTTTTATTTTTGTTTTGTTTTGTTTTCTGTATAGCATCTAAATCTAATTTCTTTGGTTGGATTATTTCTACCTTGTTGAATTGGAAATTCAAACTGAAACTTTTCACTGCGTGACTTTTTCTTCATTTCCCAAAATACATTCTCTGGGATAAAATCAGAACACAAATTTTATATACCAGTTCTTATCTGTGTATGCACTTTTCATGCTTTATCAATTAAGTGAATATTTAAAATAAGACGATAGGCTCTTTTTTTTCTTAATGTGTGTGTTTTGTCAACAAATTAACGTGCTTCACATAAGTTAAATAATATTAGAGAAAAGACTTGGACAAACTCAGCAACAGTAGTTTTCCCCAACAGAATTTAGTCCTATATTAATAGTCTCAGTTCTAAAAAGGCATATATATCTGGTATGATTTAAGTTTTTGAAATATTAATTAATGGACACAGACAGTGGAAGACAATAACATGCAGATTGAAAATAAGAATGAAGCTAAAAGCAATGCCTTATTTCCAATACTGTAAGGCATACAGGATGAGTGTATATCACCGAGGCCATGGCTAACTGTGGCAGCACTTGTATTAGTAATGGCGAGATCTCCACCCAGGAAATGTCATTATGTCATGTCCTAGAAACTCACTCAATTATATTGTTTCCACACTAAAACAAGAGATCCAGCAGACACATAATTTTCTGAAATATTTGGAATTTTGAGCAAACAGTTTGGGGACTGATTTTGCTGATTATTGCAATGCTTCACATTTTTACTGAGATAAGTAAATCTTCCATTTTGCTTTCTGATCATACTGAATAAGTTGGACCAGTTTTATCTGCAATTGAGAGTTTAGACAGCGATTAGCTATATCAAAGCCAAACAGTTAAAATCAATCTCTCTCTCTCTCTCTCTCTCTCTCTCTCTCTCTCTCTCTCTCTCTCTCTCTCTCTCTCTCACACACACACACACACACACACACACACACACACAAACACACAATTATTTTCCTGAACACATACATTTTGCTGTTCGCACTAGGATAGGGATAACTTTAAATGTATAAAAAGGTGAACTGAACACTTCAATATAGTTACTTATAGGTGAACAAATTTAGACTTCCAACAAATGCATAATATAACTAATTTATATGTCATTATATTTAGAATTTGCATTTTTGCATGTATGCTGGCCATGTTCATAGAACTAGAGTATGTTCAATAAAATTTTACTGGGAGCACTTTATACACAATCAGAATTCACATTTGCTAAATATAAACATTCACTCTCTATATATATTTTTATTTTCTCTTTACATTATCAATCTTTTGGTCTCTTTGGAGGCATTAAAATAATTATATTAAAAAACAATACTGATTTTCTTTGGTTGTTTAATAGGTTAACTTTTTTTCATTTTGTTCTTGAAAAACTTAAGACAAAGACAAAACACAATCTAACAACTTCTGCTCAAAAAAATATATATATCTCACCTTGTAATTGTTATTTTGTGAGATTTAGTAAGAAATATTAATTCCAGGAACCACATACAAATTCAAGTGAACTCTGCACTTTGACCAAAATGTTAGGATAATTATGGCAATCCTTTTTTCAGATACAGTTATTTCATGTTGATCTGAAAATGCAGCAAACTAAATAAAATAGAGCAAAAGTAATTATTGTCTGCCAGTTTAGAGATTGGTAAACTTTTTCTGTAAAGCACAGGATGCTGAATATTTTATGCTCTATGGACCATACATTTTCTGTATGAAGCAATCAACTTGTCCTGTGTAGCTGGAAAGCTGCCATAGAAAATAAATAATAAGTTGCCATAGCTTTCTTCTAACAAAACTTTATTTACAAAAATTGGAGACAGATTTGGCCTGTGGTTGCATTTTGCCAATCCCTGTATTAATCTATTGATTAGGAAATAATACCTTAGGGATTTTAGTTACCAAATTGTGTGTTTCAATTGACAATTATATCATCTTCATATCAATTTCTTCCATGTACTTAAAAAAAAACAACACAAAACAACAACAACAAAACTACAGGAAGTTAAGCATAGTCCACATTTAATAAAACTCACTTACTAGTGTCTGAACATTCTTCCTCTTGTCCACCTAGCTACCTGAGATTTAGAATAATCAATTACCAAATTTCTTATCTTTTGCAGAATACCACCCCTAAAATTCATTTTAATATAGTATATCATCTTTGTTTTATCTAAAATTTACCACATAAACATAAGATAAAAGCAGCTTATATTTTAGAAGTCATGGAAGGCAACTGTCGGAAAAGTAGGTTTTAAGTCTATATATTTGTTGCCTTTTTAATAATCTCATTTCTATCCAAGCTGTATAAAGCTATCCATCTACAGTTTTAAAAATTATAACGAAATACAGCAGTACCTGTCCCATGTTTCCACAAAACTTCAATTTTTTTAGCTATGTCAATGTTATTTTTCTTCTATATTTAAAAGCAATTTTATTCTGAACTTACCTATTTACTTTCTTTGCAGTGTTTTAATATTTAGCTATTTTAAATTCTTCACATGGTTTAGCCTGTCGTATCTATGTTTATAATAATTTTGATAAAATATTTGATGTTTATATTATTACATATAGTCCATTCATGTTTTCTATATGTATTTTTTTCTGAGTGATCAAACACATTTTAAAATTCTCAATATCAGTTCCCCCGTGTTTTTCTCCCAAATTTGGTGCTGTTTTTTTTCCTGTTATTATTGCTGTTAATGCTGATGTCTTTCCCTTCTTCAACATACTAGTTCCCGCTCTGAGCCAGATTAAATTTACTCTATGTGCAGGATCTCACTGTGGGACTTCCTTTTTACTGAACAGAATTTTATTTTCTTTCTTGATCATGTATCTTCCTTTTTTACAAAAATTAATTCCCTTTCCTGTTATAGTTCAAGTTCTAGTGGCTTCCTAGGAAAAGGGATAGTTGGGCAATTTTTACTTCTTTGTCACCAATATATAAATGTCTTTATTATACTTTCAAAAGAGAATGATGCTAGTTTATAATTCTAAAATCATTTTTTCTCAGAAATTTGAAGAAATTACTCAATTATCTTCTACAATCCAATGTTACATTTGAGAATTCTAATGACATTTCATTTTCATTTCAATTATTTTGAAAATGATTTTGTTCCTCTATGGAAGTAACTCTTCTAATATTTTACAATGAAACATCTTGGAGTGTGTCTTTCTAGTCATCATTTATTAATAAAAATGAGGCTGTTTGATTCAGAGATAATCTTTCCATGAATTATTTCTTTGATGACTATACTCTTTATTCTATTCTCTCTGAAATTTCTAATTTCGTATTTATCTTCTATTACAGTAATTTCTTCAGTATTTTTCTGCAATCTGTGAGACTTCTATATTTTTGCTTTCTTATTTCACAACTGAATTATTTTCTTCTGTCACAATTACAACATATAAAAACTATCTTGATTTTAGATATCTTAGTTGCTACTATCATATTTATATTTAAAATTTTGTTAGAAACTACACATGCTTCCTTTCCAAATCAATGGAAGGACTCTACTTTTGCATTTTCTTTGAAGATAGATGGTGCCATGTGACTAGTGCTGTCCAACGGGTTCAGTGAGCACTAATGTGCTTTTCCTTTGTTTCTGAGCATTTAATTACTGATGTAAAAACTTTTCAGTAATGTGATTACCCACGCAGTTGAAAAATTATGTGTGTACAGGTTGTACACCTATAATATGCTAGAGTCTCTACCAACTTGCATATTGTGTGGTGCTGAGAGTCATCTGTACCTAGAGTGAACATTCAAGCAATATTACTACTACTACTATTACTACTACTACTGCTAATACTACTATTACTACTGCTATTACTGCTATTATTACTATCATCGCCACCACCACTAACACCACAGCAATGGTAAATGGTGATGATGATGGTGATGATGAGTAATTATATACATCTTCATTTTCTTAAGCCACTGAGGTATTTTTCCTTTTCCTTCCACAGTGTGATTCAGTTTCTCCTAAAAGATTCAAATTCAATATTGTTTATTACATAACTGAGGATTTATTTTTGTTTAAGTTTAGTTATACTCTTTAAATTATTTCTATACCTTTACATATTTTTATTATTAATTAATTAATTAACTTATTTATTTATTTATTGCTAATGTTTGGTGTCTGTCTTTAGTAGCATTGTTTGAATGTTTAGCAATCTTTGG
Source organism: Rhinolophus sinicus (assembly GCF_057876585.1). NCBI lineage: Eukaryota > Metazoa > Chordata > Mammalia > Chiroptera > Rhinolophidae > Rhinolophus > Rhinolophus sinicus. The sequence goes on from NC_142516.1 coordinate 159,159,193, forward strand.
TTTTCTGATTATGTTTTTTTTTTAAATAATTTAAACATAGCCTACTCTTAACTATATGTTTGAGGTCTGTGCTGTAGATTAATTGGGTTAAAAAGAAAATCCCTCCATTATCAGATCTCCAAACGTCCATGTTTATCTCTTTCTCAGGGAAAATATTAGACTTTTAGGAAAAAAAGTCTTGTACCTTTGGTTATATACAATTTACCACCAATGGTCTAGGGCTAGAGCTTGGGAAGACTGTTATGTTTCTCCTCTTGTGGAGCAGATTTCAATTTAGGAAACGTCACCATTTGTATTACTCCTACATAATCTAGCACCACTTAGGTTTACAGGTTCCAGAGAATGAGTGTCAGGTCTCCTATGGAGTTGGGAGGAGTCTCCTATGGAGTTGGGAGCTGAAATGTTTAGGGAGATAATTCAAAAATCTAACTTCTACACATACATAATTTGCTTCAAGTTCATCCAAAACTTTATAATTTCTGATATCTCAGTTTTCAAAATCTTTTGGGGGATTTGCAAAATTGTTTTGTTTTGATAATTCTTGTTCTATGAAAGTACTTAGCTCTCATTTTTATCTTCTTTACCAAAACACTTAATGTGTCTGTCTGCTGTTAATTATTTTCGTATTATTTTATCCTTATAAGTATGCATTGTATTATTATTATTATTATTATTATTTTCCTATCATGTTAAAAATGCTTGAGCAAGAAACATGGTAAATTATCATATTCAAGCAAATATGTTTTGATTCTAAATTTCTAAAGCATTTCCTTCATGTATTTTTACATTCTCATTGTGTTACCCTGGATACACCTGTTTTTCAAGTAAAAAGATGATATCAATAGGAAACATAATAACTATGATTTACTGAATGCTTACTGTATATCTATGTTTTTTGAAATATTTGTATACAATGCATCAAGTAGTCTTTATTTAGCCAGGGAAATCTTATGACACTTTATATATCTGAGTTAGGTAACTTATGTAAATTTAAAGGTTTAGTAAGTACAGGATTCAGAATATGAACACAAGTCTGCCTAATTCCAAGGATCTCATCTTTTCCATATGTTGGAGTTATGGAAAACAACACCAGTGGTAAATGATATAGTAACAGAGGGATTCATTCTGTAAGGAATGGCTGGATTAATAAAATTGTCAATATTTTCACTTAAAAATTGCACATTGATAGACCTATTTTGATTCATCAGGAATTGGAGAAACATATTTTTTTCTGGCAGAAGAAGATACATTTCTGGATAAATATGAGTTTAAGACTGAAAAACGAATTAAGAATGAGTTGATAGAAAAGATAATTGAAAAATTACCCGAGCCCTCATAGGTTATTAATTATTTTTTCTGAAAGAGTCAAACTTTAGTCTTCTATAATATTTTACTTCAACAGGTGATTCATCAAGAGAATACAGACATATAAAAATTATTCCTCAATATCAATAAAAACCTGTAAGCACTCAAACACACACAAACATATCTATGCATATGAAAATAAATGTCTCATTCTCACAGAATTCAGGTATTATGGCATTACAATGTAACTGCTGCATTTTTATACTGTGTTTATTTTAAATTTCAACATATTTCTCAAAGTCACAGAGAAATAAACTTAGGTTACAGCATGCAACTTCATTTTTAAAAATGCTTACGTATATTTTTTGTAAAGATAATGGTGTTCCTTTTTAAAATTCACTTAAGTAGCAAAACAAACTTTATTTATTGATATTACTTTATTAACTAATCATTAACTTATTTTTTTTCCTGTTTGGACAATGATTAAAAATAGCGCTAACAATCAAAGTCTTTGTTCTTTGTTTTGTTGAAAGTGTAGAGATAGTGTCGTGAAATTTAAGAAAAAAAGGACAATTATACTGAAAGTGAATGAAACTAGTTTGTTGCTTGATGAAATGGCACCCTAATCATCCAACCATCTCTTCCTTTGACATCTAGAAGTCTTCATTGTATGCTCAATGATGAGTGCTTTGTTCAGACTGAACACTTTAAGCTGCTGAAAGTAAGGGCATCTGCCATTTTTATGCTCATGTGGCCTTACACAAAACCCCTTCTGTTGTTTGCTTGACAGAAGAGCATACATCTCTTCTTTCAGCAGAAAGCCTCTGTTGCAAGTTTAAACTTCAAGTCTCTTTGCCAAACAATGGCCCATCCATGATCAAAGTAAAGCAGATTTGACATTCAAGTTCATGTTCAGCAAGCATAACAGATAGTGAAAAGGAAAAAAAAAAAAAAAAAAAAAAAGAAAGAAAAAGAAAAACCACAACAACAACAAAAAAAAAAACTTTAATTCTAAAGGAATAGTTTGATGAGAATCTGGAAATTGGCATTTTGCCAAAAACTACTATGCCCAACATGCAAAAAGCAAGCTTTATTTTGGCCCCACTTTAATTACTTTCTTCTATTCTTAATTTCTTACGACTTTCCCTAGTATATTGCCCTTATGGCCCTTCATTGTCTTTATGGCAATTCTTCAAAATATCCACCAGATTCATTTAAATACTCTATGAATATCTGTTCTTTATAAATGTATCTCTCCTTTATTTTAATTTTAGGAGGACCCCATTTAATTACCATGGCCCCACAGAAATTGTTCCTGTGAAGGTTAGCAACCTTTCCAGGTAGTCAAAGCCAATGGATCTATCTGTGTTCTTATACCTCACATACGTAGCATGTGAAACACTGCATGCAGAACATTTAGGTATAATAGAGTTATTTTAGGGTTCTTATCTGTTTCTCCATGATGTCTGTGAACAGAGCATGTTACGTTTCCAGTGACTTTGAAGTTATGTGGGGTCATACGACCAATTCTAGCTAATGGATAACTGGTAGAAATAACATGTGTCTTCTATGGGCCAAGACTATTAACTGCCATTGCTTCTTGTACTCTTTTCCCTTGTCTCAGCAAACTTGAAAGTATGTGTTGAGAAAAGATACAGCATGAACAAAGCAGCCAAAATTACTGCTAAATGGAAAACAACTACCTTGGAGTTTCACCAATATCACATGAAACTTGGATTCAGCAAGGAACACTCTTCTGTTTTATTATGTTGAGATACTTCAAAGAAGAGAAAAGAATACTTCAGGGACAAAAGCTACTCGACATTCCAATACTGTGAGTCTGCAGAACAACAGATAGAGCTAAGTTCCCTAGACTATTTATTCTTAACATTTGGTCTGCAAATCCCTGATTGTCAACTGAGCCCTTTTAGGGGTGCAAAGTCAAAACGTTGTCCTTATGATAGTAAGACAATCTTTTTGTTTTCACTATTGACATTTTCACTAACAATGCATAAACAGTGGTGGGTAAAGCTGCTGGCAGCTTCTCCAGCACTAAAGCAGAAACCAAACAGTTATATTAATCAATGTATTCCTTACTCCTAAATAGTTCCAGGGGGAAGATGCCAGTTTAACCTATAGGTGGTTGTGAGGAAACTATATTAAACATAAAATTTACTAAGTATTATCATTTATTTAATTTCATTAATTCCTGGTCTCTAGTATACATTGTTTTAATATACTTTGTGAAAATAAAAATGTGAAGTCTACATAAAGCACTTCTGTTACAAAACAAGCAACAAATGAAAACAAACAAAAACAAACAAACAAACACACAAACAAAAAACAACCTGTAGGATTGTTTGAATTGTGAGCTAAACAGTAGTATTTTCATGAAATACCATCTTTACTTAAACTGGTAACTGACAGTTAAAATGTGACCTCCCTAACTTGAGTATTTGCAACTTTCTCAATAATGAATAAAAGGAGCCAATCCCTACAAGAAAATGAACTTACAGTAATTGGTAATTAAAAGCATGCATGCGAGTATGTTATTTATAAATTAGAGTAACAGAAGCTAGGTTATATAAATATGAAAACATGATTATGTCTCTATCCGATTTAGGCTTCACATTGAAAGTTAACCAGCAAATCTTTCAGAGCACTGTTAGAGAGTATAGAGCAATAAGGTAATAAACTTGACTAGCTCATTACTTTAAGAACAATAGAGAAACAAAAATACATTAAGGGAGGTGAAAAATAAGTCTGAAGCCACTAATTAATAGAAGAGGAAAGTCGTTTATGTTTAAGTCTACATTTTTTATATAAAAAATCCTGAGTTGTTGAGAGTTTCCTTAATGAATGGAACATACATTTTGAAAACTGTGTGTGTACGCGTGTGTGTGTGTGTGTGAGTGTGTGTGTGTGTTTACACACAGAGAGAAAGACAGAAAGAGAGATCAAAAATACTCTGTGCATCTTCTGCATTCTTCCATAAATATTTATTTCTAATATTTTACTAAAGAATATAGAGAATGTTGCAATAATGCTACTACAGAATATAATGAAATCTGCGAGCAAAATTTAAAGATGATACTAAAAATGTGATGAATAATTTTAACTGCTGAACATTAGTTAGTTAAATTTTGGAAAGTATTAGACCTAAGTCATAAATACTACATAGTTATGAATAGTCTGTGGGAAGATCAGACACTGAGTCAGTAAAGAGACCTTTAGTTAAATAGTCCAGTGACCACAAAACCATTTTAAAAGGCCATTAAAAACAATGCCAAAAGATCCCATTCCCCCAAGCTAATTAACAACAAGCAGCACTGAATCACTTGTTTATGAGACTGCTTCTCATTTTAGAAGGCTCTATTGGCCTGGGTATATTTCTATTTATCTCTAAGACAATATTCTGTAGGCAGGAAAAGAGAGGGAAAAGTAATGTTTTCTTCATTTTCATGTGGGGAAATAACTCCCATTCCTACCCTGGTGTGTTTATCTGTGGTGCCATCACACTGGGACCTAAGAGTTGTCAGCCATTTTGGCTTAAAAGATTTGAAAGTGTTCTTTTAAAGTTGAGTTTTCTAACATTAAATTGCTTATGTTAATTCCCTCATCTCTAAGAGGAATCTAGGAATGGGCGTCTACCATAAGACCTTCATTATGAAGAATCCAATGGGTGATATTCCATGATTATCAATAACAATAGGAGAGTGAGAATACGCAAAAGAAAGTCCAATACTCTCTTTATGTTACAGGGGTGCCCAGAGCACCTGGAACTGTGATTTGATTCTAACAAAGGATTTACTAGAGATTGAGATAAAAAAAAATGTACAAAACAAAACTATGTAAACTGGGAAGATTGAAGTACAATGGCCTCCCATTACTTACACAACTGGGTAAAATATTTCCCTCTTTGAATTAGGGTATAGGACAAGGACAGTAATTCATTCTTAATGAAAGCGAGAGCCTTAACCCTGAGTCTAAACCAGGAAAATCCAGCAGAATGCCCCCTTCATTTAGCATTTATTTCCCTGATTCCAATGATGTAAGTGCCTTGGGAAATTTTAAACTCAGTGGTCTGCCCTTTGGTCACAGGTATGAGAACATGATTCAGATTTGCAATAACAAATACATGTTGATCAAAGGACTGATCCGGTGATAAAACATTACCTATTTTGTCTCTTAGAGGTGAGTTTTTTGTCACTTGCAATCTAAACATCACTAAGACAAAATATTAGACCAGTCTTTTATTTTCTTTTTTTTTTTTCTTTCATTTTGGAAGAATTTTAAAAGTTGCTGATTATGTTAAAGTGTTTTGTTTTGCTTATTTCTGTTTGTTTTTGTTTTTCTTTTTCTTTTTTTGGTAATAATTTAATTGTTAAATCATTTTTCAAATGCTGTTCATGAGTGTCCACTCTGCAATGGCCAGTAAACATAAATTGGCATGCCAAGCTATCATATTTCACTGAGGATAGAGGCAGTAGTATCTTCCATAAAAAGGCTATAGTGCCGTGTATAGTCAGGTATCTAGGCATTTCAAGTTAAATCTGAATGTCCAATGAAAAACCTAGGCAGGCATTACTTTTTGAACCTTTCACTAGGCACACATATCAGGATGATATCAATCTCGTTTCACTGACTAACATTAGAAAACAAAAGAGAGAACTTGGGATATTTGTTATCCGATGCAGGTATCTACGTAAGAGAAGATGTTATTCTCACTGTCATTCCATATAAAGGGAATATTACTCCCAATGCAACTAAGATGGTAGGAACATTAGCACTGAGACATGTCCAGCAATGGATTTATTATGATATGTCCACATAATGAGGGCATATGGAAAAGGGGTATGTTTCACTTGCATATTTAAATTAAATATATGTATATAAGACACACTGGGCATAGCAATGTTTCTATCAGAGGCAAAAATTAAAATAAAAGACATCTAACATTATTCCTGTTATGCAGCATTTAAAAACATTCAGAATTAAACAACATTTTACTGATACAAATCTATAAGATCAAATCCTGATAAAACCCGAGGAAAGAAGGAATAGATGGAATATATAAGAAATATAAAAGATACTAAAATAATGAAAATATTTTCTTTCTTTGACTAGTTGTTGAATAAACATTATTTGTTGTATAATGATTTTTATGTATTTTTATTTATATAAATACTAATGTGTTTTTGCTTCATATTCAAAATGTTAATTTTAGATAGTATTTCTTTCTGAATTTATTTTTTTCTAAATAGTAAACTATTTTTATAGTGGTTTTGGGTACACAGTAAAATTGAATGAAAACTACAAAGATTTTCCATCTACTCCTACTCCCGTGCATACATAGCTGCCCCCATTACCAATATCACTCACCAGAATGGTACACATTTTTCTAAGGATGAATCTATATAACACATAATAATCACCCAAAATCCATAGGTTACACTAGGGTTCACTGTTGATTTTGTACATTCTATGGGTTTGGATAAATGTATAATGACATGTACTGAGCATTACATGTCATGCAGACTATCCCTACCACCCCCCATCCCCAATCCTCTGTTCTCTGTCTATTCATCTTTCCCCTGCCCCTTACCACCCCTGGGAAGCACTGATCTTTTTATTGTCTACAATTTTGCCTTTTCTATAAATATCACATATTTGGAATCATACAGTATGCAGCTTTTCCAGATTGGCTTCTTTCACTCGATAATATGCATTTAAAGTTCCTCCATGTCTTTCATGGCTTAATTGTTCACTTCTTTTCATTGATTAATGGTATTCTATTTTCTGAATATACCATAATTTATTTAACCTTTCAACTACTGAAAGACATCTTGGTCATTTCCAAGTTTTGACAATTATGATTAAAGGTTCTTTAAACATCCATGCACAGGTTTTTGTGTGGTTATAGATTTTAGCTTATTTGGGTAAACATCAAGGAAAACAATTACTGAACCATATGGTAAGATTATTTTTAGTGCAAGAAACCACAAAAGTATCTTCCAAAGTGTCTGTGATAAAGTTCCTACTAGTGATGAAGGAGAGCTCCTGCTGCAAGTCAACAGCGCTATCTCAGATATAATGATGTATATCATAATATCTATCTCCATGAACATTACAGTTTATTAGCAATGACACACACACACACACACACACACACACACATCTATGCAAGGTTTTCTCAGCAATGGAATTTCTAAAGGCATGTTCCTAGGAATAAGACGTTGAAGTAGAAGTAATTAAGGAAGAAGTAAATAAAAATTCATTATTTTTGTATTTTGATAGTTTTTGTTTGAGCATAGAATAATTTGACTGAAAAATCAATAGCTCAATAGTTTCTTGATGTTCCCCTTGAAAGTGGCTGGCCACACTGGGAAAAAACAAACAAACAAACAAACAAACAAACAAACAAACAAACAAAACAGTGGGCCATAATATATATTTCCATTTGTAAAACATAACTATGTGTGGAATATTGTATTAGTCAGTGTACATACCATATTACTTCAAGTCAAAATTTCATCATTTGTTAAATTTGTCTAAGCAGAAAAGAAAAAAAAATCCAAATAATATTTCATCAGTTTAACTGAAACCCTAGTTCTTGATATGAAAAGTAATGTTTCTCTTATAATTAATAAAATGTTTTTTTCATTTACTCTTTCTAAAGTGTCATAAAAAGAATGCTGTATTCATTTTATAGATTAAATCATTAAGGATCAAGAAACTGTTGCTTGACAAAGTTACAAAGACAGAAAATGAAACAAGGTGATGTCATAAAAAAGGCGGCATGGGGTGAGCCTCTTGAAACCTCCCCTAGAATTTACAACAAATTGAACAACTATAACTCCACAAAGGACTCCGTTCTCAGCAGACAAGCAAGATGAAGAGGTGCACTATTGAAATCACCTATAGGTGGGTAAATTGCACAAACTGGGGAGGAGGGAAGGTAGAAGTATGGAGACAGGGCTGCGTGGGCGCAGGGCATAGACTTAGCTCGGTGCTCCCACCTCGCTGCATTGTGGAACTACTGCAGTTATGGGAGAGGGAAGAACTCAGACTGTTTGAACTCTGCTTATGGCCCACAGGACTGAGGGGGCAGCATATAACACAGCTGAATCCAACACTAATGGCAGAGACCTCGGAGCAAAGACTGAGGGAAGAATGCTGAAAACAGTGGTTTAAGCCCTCACTTCTGAGCAGAGAACAGAAGCCTTAGGCACTGAGCTTAGCCACCCCTCCCAGAGCTCACTCCACTCCCACCTGCCCAGTGCTAGAAGCAGAACAGTAGCAGTGTCAGATCAAAATAACAGAATATTTGCAGTTCTGAGAACTGTGGTCCACAGATATGGACTCTCAGCCCAACTAGTTCCAGCAAAGGGAAGGGAGCTGTGGAAGCAGGACTGGCTGTGGTGGTGGTTGTCACCATTGTTCTGGGCCACTTCTTACAACCCACCCTGCCCCTGACCCACCTATCTGGGCGGATCCCTGCAGGAGTAAAAAGAGCTGCTGAAAAACACAAGCTCTGAATCTGGTGCAGGAAGAGCTTTGGAACTTCAGAAGTTCTCCACATCTCCTCACGGAGGCGGCACCCTGTGACCCAGGTGAACTGTTCACAGAGGAGAAGCCCACCTTCCAGGGAATCCCCCCATTGGGTGAGAAGACAGAATAGTGCAAAGAAAACATAACACTACAGTGTGAGAGAGAATAAAAGGCTGCAGTCGGAGAGAAAATAAAACATTCTACCAACACTTACTGAAAAACAAAAGAAAGACCTCTTTCTATCAACTTGTTGCAGAACACACTCCTGTAGATGTCTAGGAAGAGAAATAATAAATCATTAATTTCCATGAAACCAAGGCAACAAGACAGCTCGGAAACAAAATGAAAAGTCTCCTGAAAATGAACTTCAAGATATGGAAACACGTGACTTAAATGACAGAGAATTCAAGATTGCAGTGCTGAAAAGCATCAAAGAAATGCAAGAAAAACACAGACAGGCAGTTTAATTAATTTAGAAGCACAATCAAAAAACAAAATGAACATTTTTAAAAAGAGGTTGAAATTTTCAAAAATAGCCAAATAGAATTTCTGGAGATTAAGAACTCAATAAAAGAAATGAAGAATGAAATAGCCAGCTTAGGTAGTAGAGTTGACCAGATGGAGGAAATAATCAGTGACACTGAATATAGAAATCTGGAAATGACAAGGATGGAAGGAGAGAGAGACTTGAGACTTAAAAGAAATGACAGAACTCTACAAGAAGTTTCTGAAAGAAAGAACAATATAAGAATAATCGTCATACCAAAAGGGGAAGAAAGAAAGAAGGGAACAGAGAGTATATTCAAACAAATAGTCGATGAGAACTTCCCAAACTTGTGGGAAGATCTGGATCCTCGAATCCAAGAAGCAAATAGAACACCTAATTACCTTAACCCCAACAGGCCTTCCCCAAAGCACATTGTATTGAAGCTGGCAAAAATCAACAACAACGAAAGAATCCTTGAGGCAACCAGGGTAAAGAAGATGGCAACCTACAATGGAAAGCCCATTAGAATATCATCAGATTTTTCAGCAGAAACTCTACAAGCCAGGAGGGAGTTGAACCAAATATTTAAACTATTGAAACAGAGAGAAATTATGATCCAAGAATAATATCCCCAGCAAATATATCCTTTAGACATGAAGGAAGAATAAAGACCTTTCCAGACATACAGAAGCCGAGGGAATTTTCTAACATACGACCTGCACTACAAGAAATACTGCAAAAGGCTATACGACCAGCATCAATAGGGATAATTTGTGGCAACCGAAACATAAAAGGGGGGAGAGTAGAGGCCTGAATCAGAATATGGGAATGGAGAAAGTAAGCATACTAAAGAAAATGGAATAACTAAATATGAAACTTTCTTTTACATAAAGTTTACATAAAATTTCTTTTACATAAACCACTTAAAAAAAAATCCAGAACTGAAATAAATAATGTAATAAAAGAAGAAACAGAAGGAAAAATAATAGAGTAACACCATGAAGAAATAATAGACAATAACAAAAAGGCAAAGAAACAACGGAGACACAGTCTTTCCAGAAAACTAAAGATAGAATGATAGGAAATTCTCACATATCAATAATCATCCTAAATGTAAGTGGACTGAACTCACCAATAAAAAGGCACAGAGTAGCAGATTGGATCAAAAAACTAAATGCAACCATATGCTGCCTCCAAGAGACACATCTCAGCTACAAGGACAAGCATAGACTCAAAGTGAAAGAGTGGAAATTGACACTCCAAGTAAATGGTATCCAGAGAAAATCAAGTGTAGTCATACTGATATCAGATGAAACAGACTTCAGGATAAAAAAGGTAACAAGAGACAAAGATGGACATTTCATAATGATAAAGGGGACTATACAACAAGAAGCCATAACAATTATCAATATATTTGCCCCCAATCAGAGAGTAGCAAAATATACCAAGCAACTACTAACAAACTTAAAAGGAGAAATTGACCAAAGCACAATTATACTAGGGGACCTAAATAAATCATTGACAGCTATGGATAGATCGTTCAAACAGAAAACAAATAAAGAAATAGCAGCCCTAACTGACACATTAGATGAAATGGACATAATTGACATTTATAGAGCACTTCACCCTAAAACATCAGACTATACATTTTTTTCTAGTGTACATAGAACATTCTCAAAGATAGACCACATACTGGGATATAAAACTACCCTCTGCAAATCTCAGAAGATTGAAATTATGCCAAACATATTCTCTGATCACAAGGTTTTGAAATTGGATATCAACTGCAAAAAGAAAGGAAAAAAAAAAAAAAGAACAAAAATATGTGGAGAATAAACAACATACTTTTAAAGAACGACTGGGTCAAAGAAGAAATAAGAGGAGAGATCAAAAGATACATAGAAACAAATGAGAATGAAAATCCATCCTGCCAATATTTTGGGGATGCAGCAAAAGCAGTTTTAAGAAGGAAATTTATATCACTACAGGCCTATCTCAAAAAACAGGAAGAATATGAAACAATAACCTCACATTACACTTTAAAAACTAGAAAGAAGAACAAATGAAACCCAAGATCAGCAGACAAAAGGAAACAACAAAAATCAGAACAGAACCAAATGAAATAGAGAACAGAAAGACAATAGAAAAAATTAATGTGACAAAGAACTGGTTCTTTGAAAAGATTAATAAAATTGACAAACACTTGGCTAGACTCACTAAGATAAAGAGAAAAGATACTTATACACAAAATCAGAAATGAAAGAGGGGAAATTATCATGGATGCCACAGAAATACAAAGGATCATCCAAGAATATTATGAAGGACTATATGCCACCAAATTCAATAACCTAGAAGAAATGGACACATTCTTAGAAACACGTAGCCTTCCTAGGTTGAATCATGAAGAATTGGAAAATCTATATAGAACGACCACCAGTAAGGAAATGGAATCAGTCATCTGAAACCTTCCCAAAAGCAAAAGTCCTGGACCAGATGGCTTTCACTAGTGAATTCTACAAAACCTTCATAGAGGATCTAATACCTGTCCACTCAAACACTTCCAAAAAAATTGAAGACGAGACAATACTCCCTAACTCATTTTATGAGGACAAAATCACCCTGACACCAAAACCTGGTAAGTTTAACACAAAAAAAGAAAACTACAGACCAATATCTCTGATGAATACAGACGTAAAAATCATAAACAAAATTATAGCAAATTAAATGCAACAATACATTAAAAAGATTATACATCACAACCGAGTGGGGTTCATCCCAGTGGCACAAGGATGATTTAACATATGCAAATACATCAATGTGATATATCACATAAATAAAATAAAGGACAAAATCATATAATATCAATTGATACAGAAAAAGCATTTGCAAGGTACAACATCCATTTATGATTAAAACAATAAAATAGGTATAGAAGGAAAATATCTTAATATAATAAAGGCCATACATGACAAACCCTCAGCTTATCTCATAATTAACGATGAAAAACTGAAGCCCTTTGCTCTACGTCCAGGAACATGACAGGGCTGTCCCTTATAACCTCTGCTTTTCAACATAGTGTTGGAAGTCCTTGCCAGAGTAATCAGGCAAGAGAAATAAATAAAAGACATCCAAATTGGGAATGAAGAAGTTAAATTGTCACTCTTTGCAGAAGACAGGATGCAATATATAGAAAACCCTAAAGACTCCACCAAAAAGCTATTAGAAACAATCATGAATACAGTAAAGATGCTGGCTACAAAATCAATGTTAAAAAGTCCATTGCATTCCTATATACTAACAATGAAATCTCAGAAAAAGAAATACAAAAAAATAAATAAATAAATACTTTTGCAATTGCAGCAAAAAGAATAAAATATGTAGGAATAAACTTAACTGAGGATGTGAAAGACCTATATGCTGAAAACTATAAGACGTTTTACAAAGAAATTGAAGAAGACACAAAGAAATGGAAAGACATTTCATGCTCATGGATTGGAAGAATCAAAATAGTTAAAATTGCCCAAAGCAATATACAGATTTAATGTAATTCTTATCAAAATCCCAAAGGCATTTTTTAAAGAAATAGAACAACAAACCATCAGATTTGTTTGGAACCACAAAAGACCCCGAATAGCCAAAGCAATCTTAAGAAAAAAGAACAATACTGGAGGTACCACACTCCCTGACTTTAGCTTGTACTACAGGGCCACAATAAACAAAACAGCATGGTATTCGCAGAAAAACAGACACATAGACCAATGGAATAAAATTGAGAACCGAGAAATAAAACCACATAAATATGGAGAGATAATTTTTGACAAAGAAGTAAAAAACATACAATGGAGAAAAGACAGCCTCTTCAATAAACGGTACTGGGAGAATTGGATAGCCATGTGCAAATAAATGAAACTGGACTGCTATCTGTCACCATGTACCAAAATTAATTCAAAATGGATCAAAGACTTAAGCATAGATCTGACACAATAAACTGTATAGAAGAAAACATAGGAACGAAACTTATGGAAATTGGGTTCAAGAGCATTTTATGAATTTGACTCCAAAGGCAAGGGAAGTAAAAGCTAAAAGAAATGAATGGGACTATATCAAACTTAAAAGCTTCTGCACAGCAAAAGAAACCATAGACAAAATAAAGAGGCAACCAACTGAATGGGAGAAGATTTTTGCAAACAGTACCTCCGATAATGGCTAATATCTAAAATATAAAAGGAACTCCTAGAACTCAATAACAAAAAAACAAACAACCCAATTGAAAAATGAGCAGAGGAGCTGAAGAGACATTTCTCCAAAGAGGACACACAAATGACAAATAGACATATGAAAAAATACTCAACATCACTAATCATCAGAGAAATGCACATAAAAACCACAATGAGATACCACCTCACCCCAGTCAAAATGGCTATCGTCAACAAGACAAATAGTAACAAGTCTTGGAGAAGCTGTGGAGAAAAAGGAACCCACATAAGCTGTTGGTGGGAATGCAGATTGGTACAGTCACTATGGAAGGAAGTGTGGAGGTGCCTCAAAAAATTACGAATAGAATTACCATAGGACCCAGCAATCCCTCTCCTGGGTATCTACCAAAAAATCTGAAAACATGTATACATAAAGACACATGTACTCCAATGTTCATTGCAGCTTTGTTTACGGTGGCCAAGACATGGAAACAACCAAAATGTCCTTCGATAGATGAATGGATAAAGAAGTTGTGGTATATATACACAATGGAATACTATTCGGTGGTAAGAAAAGATGAAATAGGACCATTTTTGACAACATAGATGGACCTTGAAATTATAATGCTAAGTGAAATAAGTCAGACAGAAAAAGTAGAGAACCATATGATTTCACTCATTTGTGGTATATAAACTGAAAACAACAAAAGAACAAGACAAACAAGTGAAAGAAGAAAAACTCATAGACATAGACAATAGTTTAGGGGGTACCAGAGGGTAAGGGGGAAGGGGTGGAGCAGGTCTCTAGAAGAGGTACATGGGGTCTAATATATGATGATGGAAAGAGAACTGATTCTGGGTGGTGAACACTCAATGTGAGATATAGATAATGTATTACAGAATTGTACAACTGAAATCTATGTAACTTTACTAATAATTGCCGTCCCCATAAACTTTAAAGGAAAAAAAAAGAAAACAAAATAATTAGGATTAATGTGTAGGTAAATTTTAATTTCCACACAGATTGTCCCCATTAATTGAGAAATACAACTCAATTTCATATTAATGTAAAAGAAACTAAGAATTTACTCTCAAAGAAAGCTGATTCCTACTAAGAAGAAAACACACTGATTAGAAAACAGTTTTAAAATTATGAATGTATCATTTTATATATTCAGGCATTTTCTAATTCCCTGAAATGAATATTAACTTTCAGATATTTTCATGACTTAAGTTTTCATAGGTTTAGCAAATATCTTCTTAATACATTGCTGTTGGAACAGATTAAATTGCCTTAGGCATTTTTTTCTGGTTTATCAGGAGAAAAACTGCTATTTCTATGATATAATTCCAAAATAGTTGGTAGTCTTTGTTCATTAAAGGCAATATGTCCTTAAAAAAAAATACTTCTCTCTTGTGATTTTTCTAACTACAGTCAACAAAGTATAAGTTTAAAATATGTCTTTTTAATGGAATTTGACAATTCTCCACTTCTGATTTTACCACCCTAATGACTAGATCATGGAATTAGTCAAATTGTGACATCTGCTATTTCTATGATATAATTCCAAAATAGTTGGTAGTCTTTGTTCATTAAAGGCAATATGTCCTTAAAAAAAATACTTCTCTCTTGTGATTTTTCTAACTACAGTCAACAAAATATAAGTTTAAAATATGTCTTTTTAATGGAATTTGACAATTCTCTACTTCTGATTTTACCACCATAATGACTAGATCATGATCTGATGTCACAATTTGACTAATTCCATGTTCTAGTCATTATGGTGGTAAAATCAGAAGTAGAGAATTGTCAAATTCCATTAAAAAGACATATTTTAAACTTATATTTCGCTGCTTTACCATAATTATCATTAACCAAAATATTCAATAAAAATCACTAATCCTAGACATTGTATATATTAATTAATCATGGAAAAAAAATTGTAAAAATTCCAAAATCCAGAAAGGAAAATAAATCCAGAACATAGTAATAAAAATAATAGACAATAAAGACATGACTTCAACTCTGTCTAAAAGTGAAAATATTTTCTTGTTTATGCATGTCAAAGATAAATGGATTGTTGTGGCATGTGAGGTCTTTTGACAATCTATCAATACATGTATGTATTAGGATCAGCTGTGAATGATAGAAATCAAGATGGAAGAGGCAGGAATGTAAATGAAACATCTCTGATTATATTATACTGTACAATTGGACTTTAAAACTATGCAAAATATTTTATGTAATTAAAATATAAATCTAAAGCCATAAAAAGAAAACTACTTTCTAAAATTGAAAGTAACAAAATGAATAAGCCAGTGTTTCAAGTCGGTAATAAAATTAAATAGAGAAAATATTATTTCAAGTAATATAACAAGACAATTTTGATTTTACATCCATAGTGAGATATGTTCAAAGAACAAATATAGCTTAAACTGAAATCTTTACTTTTATCACTGTTGTGGCTGCTTTGGTTGGTCAGTCAGTTGGTTGGTTGGCAGGCAGAAAAGCAGACAGCAGGTTACAGGTCATGTGGATCCAGCCTCCAGTGAGACCACAGTGCCACCAGTGAGACTATAGTCGTATGACTCCCCTATCTATGGCTCCGTGGGTGTTCCTTTTTGGCGTAGCTATATCCTGCGTTCTTATGTGAGGAGCGGGAGCAGAGACCCTGCAGGCCGCCTCACATGACAAATGGTGCAGTGAGCAGGGTCCCCTGCACGGCAACTGTACAAGTGATTTTATTTTGAAATTCTGATATACTATTATACATGTAATTGTAAATATCATTATAAAGAAATAAGTATTTTAAAGGGTGTTAAATTACTTAAGCAAGAAGAGTATCAGACTGATGTAGCTCTAATTCCGTGGTAGCCTAAGAAAATCAAAATCTAAGCCTGCTAAGGATAACCAACCAGTCACAAACAGCCAACTAGACTTTAAGTTATAGTCAATCAAATAATTTCCTTCCTTTGCTTCCACACTTTATAGAAGTCTTTCCCCTGACTCCAGTTGGCAGAGGGCTCCTAACCAGTTTGGTGCTGCCCAATTCTAACCGATTTTCACTCAGGCAAATGCTTAAAATTTTTATGTCTCAGTTTATCCTTTAACAGGGTTTATGAAGTGCGACGGGCCAGCCGTCACGAGTCGATGGGTTCCCGAATGGGGGAGTGGGAATGAATAAAAGACACTCTCACATATGATGGCGATCGTGGAACTTCAGTGATCCTGAAGACACTAAGTTTATTTTACTGCACCCATATAAGCAGTTTGAGCACGTGCAAGTATGTATTAACATAACAAATGTAAATTCTTTAGCTTTCACATAGAGGATACAAAATTCACCGAAACTCACAAGTAATTATCTTATCAATTGCCCTGATAGGCATCAGCCTTCTGTGTCTGGGAACTGGCCGCTCCCACCAAATTCCTCAGCAGCTTACAAGCTCAAGCTCCCCTCAGGTGCAGGCAGAGACAATTGCCTCAGGGGGAGGAAACAGGTAGCATAAACCGAGCCATTCTGCAAAGCTCAGAGTTTCCTGTAACCATGGCTCCCCACAATGAAGAAAGAAATTAGGTAAAAACCATGAAATGTTAAAACTGAAGTAGATATCATAATTTATTTTTTGAAAATATGTATTTCTTACTTCTGCTTACTCAGAAAGACAAGAAGCAATAACCTTTCAATAGCAGTTAAGATCACCCACTAGAGGGCAAACTGTGGGACTCCAACTGTGATTTCCCACAAAAGTGAGACAGGGCTCTTAAGAAGACTGGTGATCCTAGAACAACTTTTGTCAAAAGGTGAAAAGCTGTCATAGCAAGTAGCATGTTGAAGGGAAAATGCATCAACATGAAGTACCCATTTGGCCCAAAATGGGGCAGTTTTAAAATAAAAAATAATGACTGTGAACAGTGATTAAAACAGATTGACTACATATAATCCATGACAAGACAAGTATAATATTTTAAAAAGAAAAATAAAAAAACACAAACTGAAACTTGCTGGTCACCACTGAAGCATTAACTGCTTACTTTAAAATTTTGAAATTACAGGGAAAAATAAAGCATTTATTCTGCTTTTCTAGGGTAAGTTACATCTCAAGGTAATGAAATAACTTTAGCTGGTGAAAGAAAGGTTGCTTTACAAAAGGAAATTCAACTAATAAAGGTGAAAGAGATATAAGGATTTGAAGATCACTATTTGTGACTAGTTAAATAAATGATTCAAACCACAATTATCAATAGATGATATTATAAGATGGAAGATTTAAGAGAAATTTTGCAATGAAGCAATCAGTATGTCACCAATTAAGTCACTCATACTTTTTAGAAGACAACCAGGCATTATGTACTTTTTTGATAGGATGTACATGTACTAAAACACCACTGAGACTGTATTCTTGCAGAAATAACACACATACACACACACACACACACACACAGAACAACTTGGATCTCATTAAGCTTTTAGAGCTAAGTCTAATTCGTAGGAAATACAGGAGATAGAGGAAAACATTAATAACATAATAAAAAAAAAGTAAATGAACAGCTGCATAGCAAAATAGACCAGGTTTCCTCAACAAAACAATGATATATAAAAAAAGAAAGTGAGGGGATGATTCTCGATTACAAGAAATTTAAGAAAATAATAAACAAATGCAATGTTGACAGGAACTCTCCCATGAACTCTTACTTCTATGCCTATAACATTAATCTTACTTCTACTGTAGCTCTTATTTATATAATCCATTCTCACTAATTTGAGCTCCTCAAGGTCAGGGATTGTATTTATTGAATTCTGTTGCATTCCCATCTGCCATGTTCTTGATTCACATAGAATGGAAATATAAAACATATTTGTTCAATAAATAGATTTGGAAATGTCTTCATTGAGACATTCATGAGTTGTATATTGCTGTAAAAAATCACCAATAACTTAGCAGTTTAAAACAACACATATTTACTACCTCACAGATTCTGTGGCTCAGTGTTCTAGCCATGGCTCAGCAGTGTTATTTGTTTAAGTTCCCACAAGGCTATAATCAAAACATCAGCAGGACTGCACTCTCACCTGGAGGATTGTGGCAATGATCCTCCAGGTTGTTGGCAGGTTTGATTTCCTTGCTATTGTGGGACTGAATGTCCTGGCTTTTTGCTGTACAACATCCACAGTTCCTAGAAGGTGTCCTTAGTTCCTGGCTTCATGGCATTTCCAACATGGCTAGTTAGCTCATCAAACCATCAAAGACATTTACTAGGGTGAATCCACTAGCAAGATGGAGCGTTATATAAGGTAATGTAATGATAGAAATGACATCACATTACCTTTGCCATATCCTACTAGTTAGAAGCAAGTTGCAGGTCCTGGCCATATTTAAGTAGAAGGGATTACACAGAGGGTTGAATAACAAGAGGCAGGGATGATGGGGGGGCTACCTTCCTGTCTGTAACATGTTGTTATTTGCAATTACTTTTATCCATTCATCAAAAAAGTAAAATTTCAAAAGTACATGATCTATTGTGGAATTTAGCCTCTTTGGAAGCAACCACAGTTAAATCTAAAAAACAAAACAAAACAAACAAACAAAAAAAATAGAAGTACGTGGTATGTATTCACATTAATTATATTTGGTTTCCTCAAATAATGAAAGCCACTTGAATCAGACTAAACTTTTTAGGGATTGTGGCAGCAAATAATTATAGTTTCAGTAAAATAACACATTATGATTTTTATATCAAAAATATGAATGATTGTGCTGATTTCTGTGTACATCTATATACTTACTGTTAATAAAGTGCTTATCTTTAAAAAATGCACTCAGTACTTGTAAAAATTTCATTTCTATACCTATTTTATATATACTGTTGGGGATACATGTTGATATAGATAGAGGAAAATGTAGAAATATATTTTTACAACTGTAAAAGTGTAGGTATAAATATTATTCCTAAGTTTTCAGAGGCACTGAACTCTGTAACAGAACTAATTGATTTTTGAAGACTGGAATATGATTAATCTAACTCAATGCAGAGCTACTAAATGACTGTCAAAAGGTAACTGAAATTAGAGCATCATTATATTTACACATAGTTCACCTTTTTTCTCCCCCTAAAACTCTCTCTATTGCTTTGTAATGCTTATCCCGTCACCATATGTTCAAATGCATATGTATTTTTAAAAGCAAGGCTCTAGCTGAAATAAAGACTAAGGAGCAATTACGTTCTTTATCTTTATTTTTTTTTTCAATTAAGGATATATATATATATATATATATAAATCTCCATTGTACTTATCCCCATTTTTTGACATATGTTAAGTGTTCTTATCCCTTACTTATTAATTTCTATATGCTGGTTTGACTTGTGGTTCTGCTCACTCACACTCAATGACAGACTAAAATTTGCCTCATTCCTCAGTTACATGATTTTTATGACTGAGATTCTATCTGAGTAAAATCAGGACAACAGGCAAGAGAAGCAGCACCCAACTAATTCTCTGTGAAGCATCCTAGGAATCTCTCTCCACAGCCAGCACACTGAAGTACTGCATAAGCTCAAAGTTTAGACCAATAACTACTCCCAAAAGATCTCTGCCATTAACTAAATATTTTTATATTTAATTATATTTAATTTTACTTTTACTATATTTGCTATATTTCATATATTATTTAATACGGATATTAGACATTATTTTGTGTTAAAGAAAAGCATTATATCAGTTAACATTTGGGAAGTAGAATTAAAAGAAATATTACTTGTAAAAACTACTACTCTCTCAGAAGAAAATTATTGGTAATTTTTAATATGGGCGTGTACCAATGTGTATGCCCAACCCATCATTTGCTTCTCCTTCAAATATTTACAATGTAGTTGATTGTCTTATAACTTTATATTATTATACCTATAATGGAAACAAATGCTTAAAATTCTAAATATTTTAATTGCCATTAGAATTAATAAGAAAATCTTATATTTTACTTTCAAATAGTGGTTCACAAACATTGGTTACCTCATCATGTATCTATATATAGTATCTATCTTAAAATATTATTTTTACTTTCAAATTATTCTGATCTTCTGCTATGTAAATAGATTTCTGGACTCATAGTCATAATTCAGAATTTGAAAAGAAAAATGATAAAGAGCAAAGGTATCTCCAATATGATGATTAACCTTTTGAAATAGAAATAGTCTCCAGAGTTCTGCTTGAGCTGCCATGTAGGGGTAGGATGATTTATCTCATTTATCAGATGGCATGACAGCAAAGAAACAATTTCTACTGATTTTATAATTATGGCCATCAATGCCTACATTTCTATTTCTTTTTAAATAGCTTGTATTATTAAGGATTCCTAAAAAGGCCAAATCGAATCATAAGGCATTACTGAGATAACATTTTATATAAATCTTATCTGAAAGGATCCAAGATTATATAATTATATAAATATTTCTAGGCTTTTACTATATATTCCGATAAACAATTGGACTCAACTCTGACAACTTAAGAGTTTATAAGTTTGCATATTATTAACTAAAACTATTTATATTACTGGAATTATAAGATATAAAATGCAACTCAGAAAGCAAATATGAATCTATATCAACTCTTTAGGAGTTTCTGTATTTGGTATCTAGTAACATCTGCACTTAAATGTATTACAAGTAAAATTTTGCTTTTATGCTTTGTGGCATGAAATTTGGCTATCTCAGCAAAAGAAAAAAAACAAAACACAACAATGTTTAATGATTTTTTTTTTAATCTGAAGAATACAACTTACCCCTACTCACAATCCCCACATGTTTCTGTTTTTTTTTCCCCTGAAATAATAATAAATACATAGCCAATTTTGATCTTTAGTGGGCAAATCTGTTACTATTCAATTTTTTAATATTATTTGTCATCATTTACTTTTGAATGTTCCTTTTAATATGTTTGTTACTAATTTTTAGTTTTGTTTTGGTATAACCTTTCTTGTCATCTTTGGAAATATATTTCCCATATATAAGGAAATGAATTATAGTAAGAAATAGTTTATGTCACTCCAACTGAAGCCACAACATATCTTGGGGACTTGGAAATGTCTAAGTCTAGAGGTACTGATTGAACAATAGAGATACTAAGATCAAAGAAATACTGAGAATGGGAGATTAACAAGTTGTTACTTGTCCCCAGAAATCTGATGACAATTGAAAGAAGCATCAAGTAAATCTGTCTATAAAATAGAAATACTACCTATAAAAACTGGAATGTATGAGAATATCTAAAGCTCATTTGCCTATATTTCAAAATTTTTTGACAATGGGTAGCTTAAGTTGCTTAAATATACTTTCATGGGAATATATAGGCACTTCGACTTGATGATATTACATAAGACAATACATCAATATATCTTCTTAAAGTTCTAATCTGGTTTCTCCAGGGTACATGCATAAAGATGTTCATAGTAGGATGAATTAAAATTGCACAAATTGGAATAAACTCAAATGCTGCTAAATGTGAACACTAGCAAATTAAATTTGGTTTATGAAATATTATACATACATATATGTAAATGTATATATATATAAAATACATTTATATTTTACAATGTATACATTCATACATATATATATATATAAAGAAAATAGAGCAATGATATAAATCATCATCAATGTCCTAAACACTAAATGTCCTAAACACTAAATAAATGTCCTAAACACTAAATAAATGTTTACTTATTTGTCACACAAACTTTGTGTGACTATTATATGCTTCTAGATTTTTAGGATGCATCTGAGAAAAAATAAGGCAACACGTATCTTCTTGAACTGGGGACAATAAAAGAGTAACAGAGGAATAGGAAGAGTTTGCTAATGAATACAAAGATTACAATGTTTTTTAAAATGCTTTCATTAGTGGCCATAATCAATTTAGCACCAATATTCAATTATGCAAATAGTGCATATTTATTATAAGTGCTCTTTGATATATATTATATAATAAAACATAGAGAAATAAAAATTTTAATGAAATAAATATAAAATTAAATTTTAAAAACAGTTTATTTTAATTATTAATAGTAGTGACCAGTATTTCTATAGTTATGATGTGATTATTGATATCATATAGAGAATTATATGCATCGGGAGTTCTATAATTACCGATTAAGCACTTTTTTAGTACAGTGGTTCAAAGGCATGTTTCTAGATTAAAATGTCCTCACTTCTTGAATTTAATAGCTATCTTTTACCGAATATTAGGCCTCAGAATATTAGGTGACAATTAAGAAAAAGTTGATATTCTACATTATAGTAAAAACCTGCTCCTGTAACAATTGCTTATTATAACTTGTATCATCATTGATTAAAGAGAGAATATACATAATTATTTTTTCTAACAACAAGAGTAATTAAATTTTTTTAAATTGACTGATGTAATTTTGTTTCTAACACTCTTGTCCTTGTCTAAAATTATGTATCTGGTTAACTGTAATATTCATATCCACATAGGCAAATATATTAAGTATTGATATGTACAGACCTATTAGTGTTAAGTGTTCAACTTTCTTTTATTGTGAATTGGAAGAAATACACTTTTTATCATTTCAAGAGTCTTCACCTCAATTAGCATAAAATATCTTGGTATAACATTCCTAATATTCTGAAACTCATTTTGATTTTCAGAATATATACCTAGATCACTATTAAAATGAAATGTTAAAAAGTTGATATTAAAATATATCAGGAAAATAGTAGCAACTAAAACAAATAAATATATATGTATATGGAGAGTCAGATCCAGAATGTTTTCTTTTAAATAGAATAATTGTAAAAGCCCATCATTTGCAGTATAAGCTTAGTTTTTTAAGAACTTATTTATAAGACATTGCTTATTTAAATTATAATAATTTAGGTATAAAACATATTTACCTTTCTCCTAAATATGAATTTAGACAACTTACATGGCCTACACAACAAATATGTGATCTTTTAAAAAGCTTTACGCATTCTAGCATTGTGCTAAATCCGAAAGTCTGTGTGAATTAAATGTAATGCTTATTACCCATTTTACTCTGCATTAACTTCACTATTGCAATAGAAATAAAATATATAGCCATGTTTAAACTAAAGCC
This sequence comes from Rhinolophus sinicus, assembly GCF_057876585.1. Lineage (NCBI taxonomy): Eukaryota > Metazoa > Chordata > Mammalia > Chiroptera > Rhinolophidae > Rhinolophus > Rhinolophus sinicus. Next base: position 159,182,848 of record NC_142516.1, read on the forward strand.
TATTAAAAATTCAATTTGCTAAGGAATTTAATTTACATAGAAGCGTTAAGTGAATTTTGGATTAAAATACAATTATCTTGATATTATACAGTCTTAAACAATATTATAGCTGTCTAATTTTTAGTTTTAAACCTTTGGAGTAAAATTTTCTTTTAATAGAGAGCGTTTACAGTAGACATTTATAAAACTTTAAAGTTGCCTTTTATTTAGGAAGTTGTGTGACTCTAATTGCTAAACAGATAAGTCAGTTCTTAAGAAAGGAGAATTAAAAAAAAAAAAAAAAAAAATATATATATATATATATATATATATATATATATATATATATATATATAGTCTATTTATCTCTGGTTAAAGTCACAACTCAGTAGAGACATGAAAATTTTTCAAAGGAAAACTGGATTTCTCTTCTTTTTTTTAATGAGAAAAATTGTTATGTTGGAAGATAGGATAATAAGTTTAAAATGCTGCTTGTAACTTTAGTTATACTAAATAGGATTTAATTTGGAATTTGAAAGCTAAAATTATTTAGCTTTACACATCAACACATTAAACACTGTATATGGAGGAGCACATGGGATGGTGCCACAGGACCATTTCTTCATCCATCACTCCTCAACTTAAAAATCTAGGCAAGTGTTTCAAACAGAGAAGAACAATGACTAACCCAGACGATGATGAAACAAATAAAATGAATGGTGGAATGCAAGGCCTCAGAACATTAGTCATTATTTTATACAAAGAGAGCACAATATACGCTCTTGAACTAAATGTGAATGCTTGATTTTTTTATGCAAATGCTAATTTTATTAAAAACTATTTCATAATTTACTCAAGCTACAGAATTTTAAAATTTAGCATTCTCTGAAGTGATGATACAACACATGAGAAAACAAGTTTATCATACTTGTGACAAAAGAGGATGTGGTGGGAGGGCAAGAGTGAAAAATCATGGGACCTCTAACTTTTTAGGAAAAAACATCACTGGGAATTTATGTAACTAATTTTTAAAACAAATTTAACATTGAATATGAAGTCTGTGTCTCAAGGTTTAAAACCTCATGACAACATACATTCAATGAGATACACATATGCAGATCTGGTAGAGAAGAGAAAACTTTTTTTTTCAATCCTCAATTATCTCAGGTCTTTTATAATAAATAAAAGCATTTGCATTTAAAAAATAAACCTATATTAAATACTAGTGCCAATAGAGATTTTAAAACATTGCTCTCTGATCCTATAAGGTATATTTAAAGACAAGCCTTGTGTTAAATCCTGGTAAGAATATAAATGTGTTCATCTAATTGTTGCCCCAGGGACAAACAGTTTATGCTTTTTTCTGTTTCCTATCAAGAGAAATTAAAAATTTTTACACAAACGTGATTTTTGTTTCTAACACTTTATAACAGAAAGGTTGACAGAGTGCCTATTACTTATAAACAGATCAGGCTACATACCTGAGGATGCAGGCTATTTTTCAGCAATGTCCTTCCATCTCTGCTGCTTGATTTATTATTCAAATCAAATTGTTGGATTTACCAATACACAATATACTTTGCTAATGTCCAGAAGTAAAACAACACAATTTTGGAGACAAGTATTTTTTTCAATTACTTGACTTATAAAGCGTGTGCATAGCACACACACACACACACACACACACACACACACACACACACACACAGATATTCATAATCAACTAAGATATAGACGAAAAATACCAAAATAAAAGCCCAAATCAAACAAAAAACACAAAATTGTGTCCATGTCTACCTACTAGACCCAATCAACTTTGTCAAATCATTCTCAATTACAACTTAGAAATGAAAGAAAAAAATCACCTTGAAAATATTAAAATTTTAATATAATCTACATTATTTTTTTTTTAGGAGTGAGAACACATTCTTTGAAGATATATTTTCCCTACCTCTCCTTTATGTGACTATCTAAACACTCATTAATTCAGAAAGACACCACATTTCCTCTATGTGAACTTTAAAAGCTTGAGATCTTACAATTACCTGCATGAAGTTACTTATTTTTAAAACTAATTTACATGTCTAGCAAAATATAATGTTTAACTCAGATGCAGACTGGACATAAGCTAACAGAGGAAGTATCCTCCCGCCCTAAACTCTCAATTAGAGATAAATTATCTCACTTAGCAGTCAGTGAAAAAGTAATATTGCAGGTAAACCACTGAAGTTTCTGTAAACTAACACACGAAACAGGTTTAATTTGGATGAGATGTTTATATGTTTAGTGTTTTCAAGGCAGATAATTGAAAATTTTATCCAATATTTCCAATTAATCTATGTAACATTGCACTTTTATAATTGTGTTGTTAGCTCAAAGTTTCTCAAATTTACTGATTCTACTAATCAATTCACAATTATAATCATTAAATGTCCAACTTCCCTGAGGTCATTTTTAATGTCTAATTATTGTCAGACATTATATTTTTAAAACTTTATGATTAAATAAAGTAGTTAAAAGTTTATCAAGATTGCACAACAAAAACCAATACAAAAATTCAATCATAATTGTATATACCATTAATTAAAATTGGAAATCAAGGCAAATTAAACAGTATCATTTATATTAGCACATTCACACAATTATAAAGCACACAAATATAAATATGCGTAGGAGCTTTGTGCGGGAAAATAAGATGATAATGTGAGAAATCAAACAATACCTAAATAAATGGAGAAATGTATCATTTTCATGGATTGAAAAAACTCATTATTGTTAAGACGTCAATTATCCATAAAATTAACAATAGGTTCAATGCAATTTAAGTCAGCATCTATGCAGGATTCTATTCATAGAGTCAGACAAGCTCATTCTGAAACATATGTGCTACCTTTCTTCAAATTTATATAATTCTGAAAAAAGGAGCATACATTTAAAAAACCCACTGCCTGACATCCAGACTTAGCATAAAACTACTGTAATCAGGATATTATAATGAAGAAAGGATAGACTTATAGACGAAAAGTAGAGTCTAGAAATAAACCCGATATAATCAACTGATTTTTGAAAAAGTTGCAAAGACAACTTTTTGGACAAAGTATAGGCATTTTTAACAAATGGTGCTGGAACAATGAGATATCCAAGTACAATACAGTTATCCTCAATCCAAACTCTGCACCACATACAACAATTACTCAAAGTAGATCATGGGCTAAAAATTAAAACTGCAAATTTTCCTGAAAAGTAACACTGGAGAAATCTGTGACCTGCAGTCAGAAGTTTAGAGATGACAGTAAAAGCATGGCCCATGAATGATAAATTGCACTTCATCAATATTAGGAAATTCTGCTCTGTGAAATCCATTATTAAGATAATTAAAAGAGAAGACAGACACTCAGAAAATATTTGCAAATCATAACTCTGAAAAAAGACTTATATCTATATATATATATATATCTATATATCTATATATATATATATCTATATATATAGATATATAGATATATATAATCTCAAAACTCAGTAATAAGAACCCAAACAACCTAATTATTTAAATGGGCAAATAATTGGAAAAGACCCTTCACCAGAGGTGATCCAGAGGTGGCAAAAAAAACATGGGAAAATATATTTCACATTCTTAGTCATTAATTCAAATTAAACCAAAATGAGATCTTGCTATGTATATCGTAGAATGTCTAAAATGAAGATAAATTATCAACTTATCAACTTGATAATTATCAAATTATCAAGATAAATTATACCAACTATTTTAGAGGACATCTGAAAACTGGAACTCCCAATCTCTGCTAATACAAGTGCACAACATTGTAGCAAGTTTGGATAACAGGTTGGTGATTTATTATAAAATTAATCATGTACTTAGTATATAACCCAGCAATTTCACTGCTAGGTATTTAGCCAAGTGAAATGAAAATCTACATTTACACAAAAACTTTAAAATGAATATTAATAGCGGCTTATTTGTAATCACCCCAAATTGGAAATAACCCAAATATCACTCAACTGGGGAATGGATAAACAAACCCTTATATATCTATACAATGGAATGATATCCAGCAATACAAAGGATAAATGAGTGTTACCTCTACCAGCATGGATGGGTCTCAAATGCCTTATGTTGAATGAAAAAATGTCAGACTCAAGAGGCTACATATTGTATGATTCTATTTACATGACATTCTTGTAAAGACAAAGCTATATGCACAGAAATGATGGTATACAGAGGGTATTGTAACAAACAGATTTTGTTAGGTTACTCCTTGTCTTACACACTTAGGTATATTATACTAAGGCGATAGTTGTCTTCCTTTAAACAGTTTTAATTCTACCTGAATTCCTTTAGGCAGGTAAAGGAGGAGGAAAAGTCTCTACAAGTGCCATATACGGGAGAAATGTACAACAAACGGACAAGTGTAATAAAATGGTTCTATATCTTGATCATGTTGGGTTTATATGACTGTACTCATTTGCCAAAATTTGTAAAACTGTACAAGCAACTGTAAATTCAGTGATATAAATTAAACTCTTAAAAACAATAACAATGAAATAAATGTAAACCCTACAAAATAATCCTCAACCTAAAATTGTATTAAAATCAACTGTAAAACTGAACCAACAATGGGAGGAAAATAAGCTATCAACAGATGGGAGGTGCTCAACCATATATGTTATTTTAGAGTTCTGATATATTCAGATTTCTGATTTCTGATATATTCAGGGAGTCAAAGTGAGAGCAAGGAAGAGAGAAAATTCTGGAATAAAAAAAATGGTGATATCTTTGGAATGTTTACATTTAGTAAAGTATTCTGTTAATATTAACAGGATAAAAACAAAAGCAAAAACCAACAAAATGCTAAGGCAAATTCTATAACAACCAACTTTAAAACTGTCATAGAGCATAATTAATTCTATTGTTGTTCCCCCCACACACATTTTCTGCAAAATTTGGTAACATGTAAAATTGTAATACTTTTAATATCTTAAGCGTACTGTATATGCTTTACTCAATAATATTCACTGGCAGAAATGGTTAATTTAATACCTCTGTGTGTTATATTTCTTTATTTTATTTTATTTTATATTGTTACTGTTGGGGAGGAAACATAATTTTCCTTCTACCCTTCTAAGTACTTCTGTCTGGTCTAACAATCAAATTGAATGAGGCAGACTAACAGGAGAAAATAACCAAATGTATTATGTATGTACATATGGGGGTTCCCTGATTATATTTAAGCCCCAGACAAATTGGGCAGTTGAAGCTTATGTCCTCATAATGAAGGAGCAAGGAGGGTAGTGGTTTGGACTTCAAAGGGGAATGTAGGCAATTTACACATAGACAAGAGGGAGCAAATGTTTGTTAAACAACTTTTTGCTGGGCCACCCAGAAACAATGGCATACAGAGGAGAATCTAACAAACAGACTTAGCTAGGTTCCTCCTTGTCTGACACATTTAAGTATACTATGCCACTGTGATAGTTCTCTTCCATTAAACAGTTTTGTTGTTGTTGTTGTTTTTGTTTGTTTGTTTGTTTGTTTTCATATCTGAATTTCTTTAGGCAGGTAAAGGGGGAGGATTAAAAATTCTCTTGAATCTTTTGTTGCTTAAAAATAACCAGCTTAACATAATCAATATCCCAAAAGGAATAATTTGGGATGGCGAACTCTTGTCCCCTTCATTAGGAATTTGATTGACAAAGAGCTCATGTTAGGAATAGGAAGAAAATAATAATAATTTCTGCAATTTTCTTGATGCTGGAAATTGCATAAAAGTATTATTTTTCATATATTATTTCTTGGCAGTGTATTGTTGCCAGTTGCCATTTTAGTGAAGATTAATTTAATAAATGACATGTGATATACTCTATGAAAGGATTTAATCATACACACATCAATGGGCTGCAAAGAGGATGATGGCAACTCTGTCAGTGGTGTTGTATTATGAAATTACTATTTCCTCCCCAGGATATAGCCTTCCATGGAAATTTATTTTTCTTAGCATGTTATCACCCTTATATGGGCTTTGACTTTCTGTCCAGTGCAAGAGTAACATTTCTCTGATTTTTCTTTGGTGTGTATAATCTTTAAGGAAGTGATTTTATGGGGTTTTCTACAGTGTGATCATGTTATAAGCAGCTGTCACTGCTTAATATAATTTAATGCATTTTCATTTTTAAAGCATTAAAATTCTCAAATAATTTATGAACAATCTAGGAATTTGAACACTAATCACAAACAATATTTTTAAATAAATCAAATGTATTTAAACTATTAAAATTACTTTTTATGTTTATACATATCCTAACATTTTACCTATTCTCTTATTTTTCTTTTATTTTTTTTAACTATGTCTAGATATAGCATGCTGTTCTTTTGAGGCTGGGTTAACTTGTATTCAAAGGCTTCATTTTAATTGGATCTAGCTCACCTCTGGTCATGTTTTGCAGAGATCTAAGTTCCCAGAGTGCTGTCTTTCTTTCCAAGGACACCATACTGTTTCTTGGTGTTCTTTAATTCTTTTTGCTTTATGAAACAAATATTAAAGACTTTCAGATAAGTCTTGTCAGTTCAATCAAAATTTAAGCCAAACCCTTGATGTTAATAACAGCTTTACCTGAAACAGGCACTGGTGAGTATCAGTAACAAACTAAGAACAAAAGAAACTCCCCAATCTGTAAGTCTGTCACATTTGTAGAGTGCACAAAATGCACAATATGCATCTGCAATTGATGTCACTTTTCTTGCTGGTTGCTAACTCATGATGTTTCTTTACCTCATCCTAAAATACTTATATTTAATGTGGAAAGTATTGTAATTTACTATTTTTACAAGGACAATATACTTAAACAGGGTAGTTTTGTAAAGTGTTCCACACTAAGTAAGACCATGAAAAACCGATGTCTAGCCATGTGTTTGCAGTTCTTTTACCTTTAATGATGAAATTTTATCTTGACTATCAAGGACAAATGACAAAATTTCTAGATTTTTCCCTCTACTTTAGTAGGTAGAAGGAAAAAGCTAACAAATTCATTTTATCTTTCAAAGAACAGTTTACTGAGAGTAGCTCTTTGTTCGTATATACTTAATATATTAAAGACTCTTAATGAATGGATAATATGACATTTTATAAACAGATAATTATATATTTTATGATGAACAGATCAACGTTCATCAAATCAATACTCCAGTCAAATCTAATTTATTCCTTTGTTGAGCTTTATTCAAATATAAAGAACAATGTAATATGATTAAAACATATGTATCTCTCTGAAATGAAGTAATGACAAATGTATATTGTTCAGGTAAAAACATGTTAGGTTATTTGGGTATCATTTTCAATGCATCAAAATGATCGCAGAAGAGTTGCTATAGTAATTGTCCTCAGTATTCCTAGCTGTTACCACAGTATAGAACATAAGGGAATTCTATATAGTTCATTCAAAATCTTTTTAACAGTGTATTATTTTTGTTTTGTTTCCTGAAGTGGAGTCACTATGAGGAATTTAAATGTTTACTGTGCAATATTTACAAAATAGCCATGAACTTTACTATGAATCTCCTGAAAAACTACCCATTCTACTTTATAATGAAAACCACATTCTCATTTTCTTCACTGTATACAGGATGAAGGTTTTAAAATAGTATATATAAATGATATAGCATCATCTCTTACATTTATAATAAACAAAATGTCTATCTTTATATTTGAAACGTTCAAAAGTCTGACTAGATATTTAATTTTAGAATATCTGGATGCTCTCCAAGATTAAACACTGCCAAAAATCTCTAAACACCCAAGATCAACCTGTGAAACAGTAGAAGTAAATATGAAATTAAGTATTTAAACAGTTTAAATCCATGATATCTAATAATTTCTGAGCTGCTGATATGTAATAAAGGGCTGTATGTTTAGATTTTTCCAGTTCAGTGTTTTATGAAATACTGTAATGAAGACAATTGATGCCATGCTTATCAAATATTTAGCTGAAATACTGAAACATTTAAAAGGAGAAATAATTTTTGATAAAATGTATATTAAGAAAACTCCCTCCCCCCCACACACACACACACAGATACCACAGAAGACAAAACTGTTTCAAACAATGAGCTAAATATAGCAAGGCAAAGTTTACTAGAATACATTTATATGGTTTACTTAGCAACCCTCCCTGAAAAACAACATAAGCATCAAAGAAACAAAATCAATTTGGGTATAGTATGTGGGAGATAAGGTTTAATAAATTAAATTATAACATGAAGACTTGGGGCTGTTATATAACTATTAAGCCACTCTAAACTAAAATTCTTTATAATGAAATAGGTGCTTATAATTTCTAGATCTCTTGCTTGGAATAGATGCCAGGCCTATTTTAATGAAGGTGAAAAATCACATCCCTAGTCTTTGTTGTATAAAATCTTGTCATGAATAAATCTGCAATGATGAAAGAAGTCAAGGAAGAATTAGATTTACCGAGAAGTAAAAAGATCCACAGAGCACCCCAACTCTAAGAGGACTAGATTTGTTACTGTACTTCCAGTATTATTATCTTGGCTATTTTATCTTTAATTTTATGTTCTGAGGACAGGATGGGGACACAGGAAGATTAGAAACAGAATGAGTTTATATACGTTTTTTACAAAATAAGACTTCTCAGGATACATGATACCCTTAGGAGAAATTACTATCAATTTAAATATATTTCCAATACTTGGTTGTCCCACTTTCAGTGAGATACATATATTTATATATTTATTTATATACACAAACATATATATATATATACACACACATATATATATATATATATATACACACTTTTTGCACACCAAACCACACCGGAACTCATTGACATACTACAATAAGCGTTAATTTATTAGTCTCTTATCTATTGAGCAGCTGGGATTTTTCTATTGTTGTCTGGGTTGTCAGAGACTGATTCCAAACTATGGGTGGGACTCTCATTGCTGCATATATCTCTCATATCTTTAAAACACTGGCTAACTAAAGCAAGGTATTCTCATGGCAAAAGTCACAAATTCAAGAAGACAAGTCCAGCCATGTATTCAAAATCAAACATGTACCTATTTGTTACTCATTATACTGACCGAAGTAATCCACATGCCTAAGAAAAGATATATATCTATATATATCTATATATATATATATATAGATATATATATAGATATATATATCTATATAGATATATATAGATATATATATAGATATATATATATAGATATATATAGATATATATATAGATATATATAGATAGATATATATATGCAACATATATATATATATATATATGCAACAAGTAAATACAAGTATGATGAGTGTCACATAGGATATACAGAGAGTCACAAGAGATAGATAATTCAGGTACACATGCTATACTGGGGGTGGGGCTGAAGTATTTAGTGAATATTATCTGGTTAAGTGAAAAACAAATATGAAGGGTAGCTAGGTATGAAGAGATGGAAAAAAGGAGCAAACTATAAGTTTTAGGTGGGGGAATTGCTAGTGAGAAGGTCAGTAGAAGAAATAGCATGGCATTAAACAAACAAAGGCTAGATAGCATGTTAGCAGGTATGCTATGGTGGAAGGCTTGCTGATGGCAAAAGACAGACTAAAGATCAAGGTTACTTAGTGTCCTATAGGCCACATTTGGGACTTGAACATTAGGGTAGTGGGATACATAGTTTTAGAACAGAAAAGGGAAAGAATCAGATTTGCAATTTAAAAAGAAACATTCTACTTTTAAAGTAGAGGGTAAAAATGGCTCAGTATTTGAGGAACATGAGGAGTTTTAGTAGCTTTTTAAAATAGTATGGTTGAATAGTGTTTGCCGGTTTGGGCTGGTTGTTAGCAGCAGAGATGAAAACACACAGATGTAAGGGTAGTAAAAAGTGAATACTAAGAGTAGGCAGTACTTATTTTTAACTATCTGCCAAACATTGTAAAAAGCGTTTCACTCATTGCCTATGTAAAACTCACAACATTCCAATCAAGTAATTCATTTTCTATCTCCATTTCGTGGTTAAGGATCTCGAGGTCACAGGACATTTGTGGAGAGATGAAGGTATGTGGGTGAACTTTGTAACAACAAAATCTATTATATTTACCCACAGTCTACAATGACTCCATTTTTAGAAGTATGGTATAAAAACATGGTCATTAATTGGATTAAATCACTTACCTAAAATGGAGTATCTTCCAGACACTAGTACCTAATGAGGCTGTGTATACTACTTACTATCCCTTCAGTAATTTAAAATTGAATTCTTTATTCTCTTTACTCCAGTTATAGCCCTGGAAGATGCTGCTTTATTTTGTTAGAGCAGATATCCCATAGTAGCTGTTTTCATTTCATTCTGGCACCTTGAGAAGTCCTCCTCATTGATAGTTTAAACTCATAAACGCAGAAGCCATTTAATTGCATGTTATATATTTAAGAAAGGCGAAACTGGATTTCTAGCCTACATTAAATTTAGTACATGTTAAGCTGTTTCTTATTAATTTTTTTCTAGAACTGGAAAAAATGGGGATGCTAAGTTTAATAATATGTTATTAATAATGCCAATTTATACAAAACATCTCAAATATAACGAGAGTGCCCTAACGGTCTGATGCTTAGATCTTAGGAAAACATTATAGGTGATTTGGGAGAAGTTTGGGGCTTAGATACAAGGCTTCTACTCCAGCAACAAAAGTCCTATAGGGCCTATTAGTCCCTCTTAAAATATATGCATATTACATATATGTATATTTCTCTTCATTTGATCACAAAAATCACTAAATTACATGTGTATCATTTACCTTAATAAAACCATGTTCCTTTTCACTGGCACTCAGGCTTATTTTCAAGGGGCAATAATTCAGGCTACTTTTCAGCCTTGACTGGTGTGGGTTTAGCCAGAAACTCAGAGAAATTCAGGAGAAACATAAGATTTCAAAAGCAATTTTATCCTGGATCTGCTAGGTTGTAAAACAATAACATGACAGTGAAAGATGTCTGAATATAGGACAACAGAAAAACATGATTGAGACTCACCTACCTGTAAGCTTCCTCTGACTCAAATCACCTTCTACTTCTTTGCTGCTTTGAACCTGGCAGCCATCTGTGTTGGGTATCACTGGAGAGAAGTTACTCATCCCGGAAGCCATATATCGTTATTCCTTTCATCTTATACATTCCCTTGAGGTCTTTAAGGATGCTTTGGTTTTAAAAAATGCCTAAGATTCAATTTGAAATATCAGTTGTTAGAATCTTTGTTCTAATACGGTCAATTCTGTACCCGTCGTAAGTTCATAGGTTAAAAAGCAGAAGGTTATAATTCAGTGTTAGTGATTTTAACCCAAATTGAAAATTCGAATCACCCAGGAAGCTTTTGCAACTACCTCTGCCCTGGCTTCATGCCCCAATGGTCTGCATTAATTGGTTTTAGGTGGGACCAGAACATAATGGTTGTTAAAAGCTTCTGGCTGGTTCTAATAGACAAACGGGGTTAAGAAACTGCCTGATTCCTCTAGCAAGACATTTGGAGCTCTACTCCCAGTGTGAGTCATTAGGAAATTGAGGTGCTGTTTTAACTGCGCTATGGACTTGGGCTCCTAGAAATAAAATCTTCAGAAATTGAAGGCAAAACTGGTAAAATCCACTCACTGTAATTTGTATTTAACCTATCAAAATATTGTCATAAAATGTTAAGTTCATATAATATTAACCCATCTAAGCCTATTTCCATGGTTCTGTATATTTGGTTCTAGAATCACAAACCAGAACCTATCCACCAAGATATAATATTTTGTTTTTTTCCATTTGTTTGTATATTTAATCAACCTATAGAGAGAGTTTAGTTGTGAATTTCATTTTAGAAATTGAAAATAAACTTTCCGTCACTGTAAATATTCCATACTGTCTGTCGTGCGGGGAGACCCTGCTCATTGCACCATTTGTCATGCCGGACGGCCTGTGGGGTCTGTGCTCCCGCTCCCCATACAAGAAGGCAGGATATGGTGAGGCCGAAAAGGAACACCCACGGAGCCATAGGTAGGGGAGTCATACCACTATATTCTCGCTGGCGGCACTATACTCTCACTGGAGGTTGGATCCACACTGTCCGCAAACCGCCATCCACACTCGCCAGCCCAGCCGCCATCCTCTTGCTAGCCCCCATTCTTCTCTTCTTCTCTCTAGCGTAGCCACAGCAGTTATATTAGTGGCCAATGGCTCACTGGTTACAGCTGACGGCCAACTAGCCACAGTTGATGGCCATGCAATCACAGTTGGCCATTTACTACCTGAGTCAGCACCTGTCTATGTGAGGCTGAGAGCCTGCAAACTACTTTCTGGGGCTCTGCCCCCACACTCCACCCCTACAGGCTCTCGCCTCACAATCTATGCGACAAGCGTCTTCCGCGAGGGGACCTGTGCGAGGAGCCTGGAGGTGAACGCAACATCCTAGACACAGCCAGGCTCTCTGGGCACAGCCAGGGTTTCTCAGGGCACCACCAGTACTTCTGGGCACAGCCAGACTTCCTGGAATTCTTAGGGTACCACCTGTCTTCCCGGACACAGCCAGGGTTTCTCAGGGCACCACCAGTACTTCTGGGCACGGCCAGACTTCCTGGACTTCTTAGGGTACCACCAGTTTCCCCGGGCACAGCTAGGATTTCTCAGGGCACTGCCACTCTCTGTGGGCACAGCCACACTTCCTGGACACAGCCAGGGCTCTCAGGGCACTGCCACTCTCTGTGGGCATAGCCACACTTCCTGGACTCAGCCAGGGCTTTCAGGGCACTGCCACTCTCTGTGGGCACAGCCACACTTCCTGGACACAGCCAGGGCTCTCAGGGCACTGCAACTCTCTCTGGGAACAGCCCGACTTCCTGGGCACAGCCAGGGTATCTTCAGGGCTCAGCCAGACTTCCTGGACTCAGCCAGGGCTCTCAAGGCACTGCCACTCTCTGTGGGCACAGCCACACTTCCTGGGCTCGGCCAGGGCTCTCAGGGCACTGCCACTCTCTCTGGGCCTCTCAGGGTACCCTGCTGGAACAACAGCAACTCACAATCAAGGTGCTTACCTATTCTCAATGGTAGCCAGTCAAGACACAAAAGCAAATATCCCCCAGTTCCACTACATGGTGGTAAGTTCCCAAACAAACAGTCAAGCTGTCCATTAAATTAGGAATGGAAGGCAATTCCCCATAGTCCATAGTCATTCGCCAGGGCTGTCCTGGGGGTGAGGGATGACCTTGACCTCACCCTCATCTCCCATGGAGGACTCAGCAAGCCTTTCCTCCTGGGACAAGTCCTGCATCCGGGCTGCCTGACCAGGAACTTCCCGGCCCACAGGGCTGCAACGACCTTTGCTTTCTCCGGCCTGTGCTGGTTGGGGAACCGTCCACATCTTTCCACCTCTCCACGGGGCTCCATCTCTCCAGCAGCTGCATGGCTTTTCCTGTGCTGGTGGGAGAACAGCTGCATGGCTTTTCCTGTGCTGGTGGGAGAACCGTCCACGTCCTCCCACCCCTCCACGGGGGTCCAGCTCTCCGGCAGCTGCTCCTCCTGGTCTTCCTCAGACTGGGTGTTCATACACACAGACTGCTCCACCGTCCTTTGGAGAGCTTTGGCTGGCACCATACCCTGCTCGCTGCGCCATTTGTCATGCGGGGAGACCCTGCTCGCTGCGCCATTTGTCGTGCGGGGAGACCCTGCTCATTGCACCATTTGTCATGCCGGACGGCCTGTGGGGTCTGTGCTCCCGCTCCCCATACAAGAAGGCAGGATATGGTGAGGCCGAAAAGGAACACCCACGGAGCCATAGGTAGGGGAGTCATACCACTATATTCTCTCTGGCGGCACTATACTCTCACTGGAGGTTGGATCCACACTGTCCGCAAACCGCCATCCACACTCGCCAGCCCAGCCGCCATCTTCTTGCTAGCCCCCATTCTCTCTCTCTCTTCTCCTTAGCGTAGCCACAGCAGTTATATTAGTGGCCAATGGCTCACTGGTTACAGCTGACGGCCAACTAGCCACAGCTGATGGCCATGCAATCACAGTTGGCCATTTACTACCTGAGCCAGCACCTGTCTATGTGAGGCTGAGAGCCTGCAAACTACTTTCTGGGGCTCTGCCCCCACACTGTCAGAGTTTTTTTTACTTTTCTTCTCTTTATGTGTATTACAGATAAGATGGAGGAAAATACCAGAAATGTCTATATGTACTAGAAATCTTAACAGAGTTTGTCTAATAGTCACAATTCAAGGTAAAAACTCTACAGCTCTATTGATAATTTGTACAAAATGCAAGATAAATTATATCATATTTTCCAAAAATATTTTAAAAATTGACTCATATTTTTAGGGAAAGTCATTTATTCTTTAAACTGTATGAATGTCTCTCAAATTGCATATCAGAATAATGTATAGAGATGATTTCACCTTCAAAAATGAAACAGTAGCATTGGTCTAATATATTCTTGGTATTGCATTATTATCTCCCTACTTACCTTCCTAATCATGTTTTGTAACTGAAAACCTAGTTGCTCGTAATATATCACTTATATGACAAAGTTGTGCATATAAACATGTATTTTTGTGATGTTTTAAATAAAATTCCAAGTTACTATGTGACTAAGAGATAAACTACAGTATCAGGAAAATGAAAACCAGGAGATTTATTTAAATTTTATAAGTCTCTACCAAAAAATGCGTAAGATCAAAGGAAGTTTTCAATAATACATCATATTTACAAACACAAAGAAATGAAAGGTTTTAAAAATTCTTTGGTGTTCACCTTTCTTATTTTTAAGGACAAATTCATGATCTGTTAATTCTATAATTAATATCTTGGGAACATTTAATAATATTAGAAGATATAAATGTCAATAGGTCTCATTAAATATAAGGAGAGTAATATATATATATATATATATATATATATATATATATATGAGAAATAAAAATTAAATCTTACAAAATAATATCCGTTACAAAATGGGAAATAAAAGTGAATGGAAAAAATATGGGCAAAATATAAAACACTAATGTATCATAAAAGTCCCTATTGTGAATTGACCGTGTGCAATAAAAATTGAGAGAAAATCATTAACAGCAAAGTCCTTGGACATTATTTGGAATTCTTACCAATAATATAGCTTGTATCAATGTCTTGGAAAATATAAAAGTTGTAAACTAGGAGAGGGAATGTATATGTCTTTTATATCTAAGTTTAAACCAAATATTAAATCAGAATCAATAGAAGTATGGTCTAAGTTTGTTTTTGTTTTCCTTGGGAACCTATTTTATCCCTATCTTTATTCTGTTTCTGTGGAGCTATGTAGTCACACCATGCTGTGAAATATTTCTTCCTCAAAATTAAACTTGTTCTGCGGAATAAAATGTTTTTGTCATAATGTTTACCCCAGTATGAATTGAAATCTATTTATTATATCCATCAAGATTTTGTCTCTCGTTAAACTGACATCTATTATCAGTAGGTAGACAGTTGGTAGAGCTCATGTATTTAATGAAAAAAGTGACCATTTTGAGGACCCCAAAAATCTTAGCACTGCGTCAACCTCTCCCTCATATGGGTCAATCCAGCCATGCCTCCAATTTCATTAAACAGAATCCTCATACTAGTTTTGGTACAACAACATCTAGAATAGTACTTGGGCATGAGTTGGCATCCAGTTACATTTTTTAGCTGAAAAAATTTAAGCCAATGGTGATTACATTCCTGTCTAGGTGAGGGAAAAACAAAAAAAAAAAGAAATAATGGCTAATGATATTTGTGTACAAATAAGAAGAGAAACTCTAGCTGAAAAAAAATTAGAAAAAATGTTTCTCTAGGGAAAAATGAAATAACTTAGCAATTAAAGCATATTTTCATTAACTCCTTATTGGTGGGGAAAAATATTCTTTGTAGTAAAAGCTTACTGTGTGCTTTCATTGCTTGCCTATGATTATGGTCAACTGTGCATTATTATGTAGAATATCATGTGCTCTTTCAGAAGCTTAAAGATTTTGAACAAGCACCCTAGTTAAATATTTGACAAAATTTGCATATTTGGAATGAAAAGTATAGTATTTTAGAACTGCTATTTCAAAACATTAATATTTTCTAGGTTTTCATAAAATCTCCATGCATGCCTGCATTAGGAATCTATATGATTATGACTTCTACATGTCCTTTCACCATGCTCTGGCCAGCCAAAAATCAAAATAGTTTAACACTGCTGGAGTGTGGGGGCGGGGGGCTAGGAAAGGTGTGTGGCACAAGACAGTCTTCTGAGATATTTAATAATAGACCAATATGTTATATTACCCCAGAGAATAAAGTTTTCTAAATTTATGAATATGGCATAAAATTAAGGTATGTAATCATCTGTCGTGAACTTTCCCATTGCACCAATGGTCATAAATAAATAGACGTGTGTGTGTGTGTGTGTGTGTGTGAGTGTGTGTGTGTGTGTGTGTATGATCTCTACTGAATTAAAATGTAGGATAACTTGTAAGAAATCTGCAGAAGAACAAAATCCCACTAGGCTGATGCATTTCAATCTTCCCTGTTTTTGTGCAGGACCACTCTATGACATAGTGAAAAATATAATCCATCTATTTGCTAAAACATTAAATTTACCTTTAATCAGAGAAAATTACAATTATTTAAAAACATTGTTGATAGGGAAATATGAGGTTATGTAGGAATGCAGTTAACATATAAATAAAAAAAATCATACACATGTGAGGGGATATGAACATTTCAATTTACATCTCTTTCAAAGAAAAAAAACAATTGAAAACAGAGAAGGCTTGTGAATAATCCAGTGTAAAGGAAATGGGATAGGGATAGAGATATTCAAGAATGAAGATTCAGATAGTAGAAACTGATCACCTAGGTAGTACCAGGTTTAAGAAGCAGTGGTAGAAGTAGCATGCTTAGATCTCACAGACATCCATCCACTGCCACCTGAAAACACCACCATTACTGACTAAAGTTTAAAGAGTTAAGTAGGTCAGGATTGATACACACTGTGAATGGATAGCCTGGTTCTGCAACTAGACAAATGCCTAGACAGACTTCAGACTATAAAATATGATTCACCCAATAGCTAGGCTTTTGGTCAGGATGGTTAGAGTGGCAAAACTGTAATGTCCATTTACAGTGATTTTTTGAATTGTGTTGAAATGGACTTGAGTGCATTTTCTGTTTGAATTCAGATTTGGTTTTATTTTATGAAGGCTCAATTTGAGGACTTGCAGTTTTCTTCATGACTAACTAAATTGCTGAGGAAAAAGAAGTTCAGGTCAAATAACACAATATACATGGATAACATGTGTTTTGCAGATTTGAAGCCTGGAGGAAAATTTAAAATAAACACCAGCACTCTAAAGATTTGGCAGTTGAGATTTTTGCAAAAAGGGCATTTACCTAGCATTCCAATGTCAAACCAATTCTAGATCAAAAAGAAATATCCTCATTGTAAATATCTTCAGATAAACCTCCCTTTAAAGATTTTTCCATCGTTTAAATCATACAGTTATTTTGTTCAGTTATGTAACTACATTTTGTGACCCACTTATTTTTGTATTTACACACAGCATATTACATTGGTCAAAGCTGAATGTTTAATTCGTGATTTACCAAATTGCTGCTATTGTTTGAAATTATCTTTTAATGAGTGAGAGGAGTATGGTTACATCTGTTTTAAAAATATTGCAAAGTGTATGTTTATTCTGCTATATACTCTATTGCATCACTCTGGAACTTGTATCATGTTTCTGTGTATGTCCTAGAGTGGATCCCAAATCACTGTACAAGGATAAACTCAGTTATTTTTGTGGCGTTAGCACAATCAACCTTTATGGGGTGATCAGTGGAATCTACTTATATTTTCTTAGAAGGCTCTCAGCTTTCAAAGACGATGCTGAGTGACTCTTCTATTTTTTTTTAATATGAATTTACTGATTTACAACATAATTAGCTGCCCTCCAGTTACTTGCCAAGTACTATTAAAGCTTGAACTCAAGTCTGGTCAATAATTATCAAAGCTTAGCTAAAGCAAATGTATTTATGGAGAATTAACTGAATTATATGTAGTAATTCATTCCAAAGCCCAGTGTTTTTTTAAGCAATCAGCCAATACATGCAAGAGTGTCCACTGACTTAAGGTACAAGGAGAAAAATAAGGAATATTTAGTGTTTCTTTCTTTTTGTTTTTCATAAAGTATTTTCAAACTGAAGGAAACCTTTAACAGGTTTTCTTTTTTTTCTGTCACACACACACACACAAAAAAAAAAATCTTAGAATAGTGTTAGTGAAAAAGTAAAAAAAGCACCATTTACATAAAATTTTAAAAAAAATTATAAATAGAAAAATATCCAATTTTATAAATAAAACAAAAAATAAAAATTGAACATAATAAAATCAAGAAGTGTAACAAGGGACATAGCATTTAAATGCAAATAAGTCAATAAATAAAACAGGTAACAGTTAATACAGATATCTGCATTTTCTTTGACAATCATGATGATTAGAGAGTCTAAATTTTGATATGTGTCTGTGTGCCCACTTAACCACCCTATTGTGTTCCTCCATTATTAGCATTCATTGTTACCATTCCCTGAGCCAAAATCCTGGTATCTATCATTACATGTAATTAAAGCCTAGAATTAATGAGATCACTGGACCAATGTGCACATAATCTATTCTTATTGAATCACATCTTCATTGCCATGTTCCATACTAATGGAAGGTCTAAGGAACAGTGCTTTGGAACTGTTTACTAATTTGAAACTGAGAAGAATTTCCTGGGCGTTGTTCCCAATATTATACCATGTTATATTATATCATATATTATTTCTTCTTTATAGGTGAGTGAAATACCTTTGGTTCTCAACATATCTTTGTTTAATGAACAAATTAATGAAATTAATGAATTAAATTAATGAATCTGTTCTCAGCACCATTCAAAATTGCATTCAAATCAGAAATTAATTTGTGATACCGCACTGTAATCATTATATATTAAAAAACAAGAGCCAAAAAGGCGCCTCACCTCTATTATGACATGCATTTTGATTTTTAGACTCACTCTGGTTTTATTTTATTTTTCTTTGGTTTTTCTTTAGTCTGTGTCTTCTCACGTATTCATTTTTTTGTAAATTTTATCTATCAGTGGCTCCACATGCATTCTTATAAAATATTTTGAGTTGTTTGAGGAGTCAACTAATAAATATTACGGTGGTGCTATAATAAACGATTTCTTAATTCCGTGTTGCAGGTGGGATCTGAATTTACAAGTATGTTCTATCCATTCAATTTAAGTAATGATTATCTTTCTCTTACCTCATCGTAGTATGTGGTTTCAGTAAACAGTTTAATTTTCCCTATCATCCACAGGACACAATTTCATGTCAGTAATAATTGAAAATACTACCTAATTACAACAGATAACCAGGAGGGCAAGGGGAGAGTCATGGGAGAAATAAGCTTTAATGATTTCCCTAGTTCTGATATATTTATCTATTACTTAAAGTTTAAACCACAATAGTTTTTAACATGAACTGAAATTCTAAATAGAAACTATGACAAGTGCTCTCAAAGCCACAAAATTGAATAGGCACAGGACATATGGTAATATTGTGATAACAGATTGGCTTTATAGCCTATAGTATTATATCAGGGTGCCAAAAAAAAAAAAATGCATACACATGGCTTGTATTCATCTATTGCTATCAGTATGTATTGAGTATTACAATTTTAATATAGTTTTTCTCCTTTTTTAAAATGTGTAGACATATTTTTGGCACCCTCTGTACTTATGATACATTTGAGTTTTATCTTGTTACCACAGATACTTTTTATTTAAATACTTGGTACCCACTGCCCACCAGGTCAAGCCTCAAGCCACACAAGACTTTCAGGTTGCATTTTTCACTCACTGACCCTAAACTTTGCAGCATGAAGGAAGATGCCCACATGTTGCTTTCCCTAAGAATAGTAAACTAATTTTGTATCCATAAGTGTTTTCTGAGGAACTTTGCCAAAATCACATAACCTCTTAAGATAACTTCCCATAAGTCACTGAGAGTTGCCAGTCTATAAATGGGATATTTATGGGAGAAAAAGATCTACAAGGAGTAAATTATCAAAATGGTTTAAGTTCCCCAAGGTACTCAGAAATCTTAGCTCTGGTAGTCTAAGTCAATAAAAATATAATTTGATGTGGATCAAAAATCAGAAGATATTCTCATCTGGGAGATCGACTTCCAGTTATTGTCATTTGCTATACCACACTCTTAGCCTCTTTGAGAGGTTAACCAGACTGGTTATTATTAAGGAGCTATTTAGTTTCTTCTGTGATTTGTGCGAGTTTCCTATTAAAAATGAATATCTCAAATGAGCTGCCTAAAACTATTAAGAGGCCACCATCGTTAAATATGAGTGTATGTGTATGTACGTACATGCAAACACACACATATATATGAGTTTTCAATGTTACATAACAGAAGAACTGAAAACAGTACAGCAATTTCTCTGCAATGTTAGTTCATGAGGAAAGTTATTAGTCATTTCTTCTTCTCACATGATTACTGGACCATAGCACACATTCCTATTACTGACTGTGATAGTTTAGTACTGACATCAGCTATCAGCTCTGCTCTGCCATCCTCTGCAGATATTTTAATTGCTTTCTTTTGTTTCTATACAAAGTTGAAGCTTTTGAGATAAATAGCAATTAAAATATACAAATATTTTAGCGGCAATCAGCTTTTCCAGACAAACCAAATAATGAGACTTTGACAGCACTAAATGAGTTTATGTTCCATTAAATTTAAAGTATTAAAGAAACATTTTTTCCAGTGCTAGTTTATAGCAATTTCAAAAATGGCATTAGCAACCACTCATCTTGCTTGTCTATGTATCAAGAAAACCCCATTATTATTACTAGTATGAAAATCTCCAGAATAAGGAGGTGACAAAAGCTGGGTTTTTCTAGGGATCATAATTAGTGGAGATTTGGCTATGATTAGGTTTAAATAATCAATATATTCACATATGTTTTATTTTAACACTTTGGCATTTTGCAAACAAATAAAAGTACATGTATATGTTATTAATTTCCAAACAGCTACTTGATTTTATGTAATAATTGTAAACTAATGAAAACCATTATGAAATGTCCTTACATTCATGAGGAATGGGTAGAGTGTTAATTTCAAAGTGTATGTGGAAAGTTTTTTTAATGAGCTAAGTTGATTTTTGGCAAAACCTCCCTCTGAAAAATACATGATTAACAATCGTCTTTGTCTTAGACTATCACCTGGACCATCTCCCTTTCTTCTCACTGTCCAATCAGATCCAATCCTTCATCTGGGGCCAAACTAATACCGGTTTGCTCTATCAAAATTGCCTTAAACACAGTTGAAACATGAAGTGGTTCCCTCCTGTTTTCCATTCATTCATCATTTATATGTAAATTGTGTATGTTTCAGATGTCTTATTATTATCAAAATATTTACTAAATGTTCATATTTATTTCATATGTGTGTGACTTATTTTATCTTTCCTACAGTAATATACATTCTTGGCAATGATTCAATGCAAAATTATCTGTCTTTTTATAGCAATTGTTCAATGTCTCACCAAAGGTGTTTATGCAAGTGATGCTTATCGATTTCATACTTTTGTGAGACAGATGATCAATTAATTTTATAATATGAACAAACTGTTATAATCAGGAAGGGAAGGATAGATCATTCCTGGTATACAGAATGTCGAGTGTATTTACCAGGTCAATGTATATTTATCAAGAGCTATAGATCCACTAACCTAAAACCAGGAAATTTATTGTCACAATATTCAGAGGATCACCAAACTAAATGGACAATTAGATTACCCTGTGTTAAATACAGGACAGCTGAGAAAACAGTGCTATGGAATCACATAGAAAAGATCTTTGTAAAAGGTTTTCCTTATTATCTTATATAATAAACTTACTATCCAACCCTGCCTGTCTGTTATTAGTTGACATTGCAAATTATGTGGCTTTCTCATGCTTCTTTCTCAAAAAGGAAATGTAAAGTGTAGTTGAAGTTTGAAGCTTAATGAAGAAAGACTGAAGAGTTATACTGTGATTTTGAAAATATATATATTCTTTCCTAGCTGCCAACTTTCTTGAATACACCTCTTCCTTTGAGATTCTTATCATTTTTTTTTTCTCCCATGTAATGGAGATTTCTTGGGCAACTTCAATGAGCCTGACACTATGCTAGGAGCTACATATGCATTTAAGCATTTAAGACTAATCTCAACACCATGAGATAGTTACTAGTATTATCCCCACTTTGGAGATGACAAAACTGATGCAGACAATTTGAGCAATTTGTACAAGGCCATATTCTAAATGGTGGTGGAGTCCAAACTGGAAACCAGTCAACCTGACACCACAGGCTTCCTCATAATCTCTACGTAAGCTTTCTCACTCCCCTTTCACTTTGCTAGCCATGTTTCACTGTTCTGGGAACAGCATAGATTTCTGTTCCCATTTTTAATAGTGGCTTATCCCATAAAATACACCTTCATTTCTGGGGTAATTTATTTATGAGTGATTCCAACTTGAGCACTGCCCATGGTACTGACTCCTCTGCTCCTCCAAATGCTTGTTGGGGAGTCCAACTTGTGCCTTGTGTTGTTATCACATTAAATGTAGTGTATTTGGTAACATAAAGATGGAATAGGGAAGAGGAAGTCTAATTTACCATTCTACGTATGCTAGTTCAGGCAATTCTATCACATTTTTTCTAGTCATTCAGGCTAGTAACATGTTTCTCATCCTCTGGCTCATAACATCTGTTAATCATTGTCAACTTTCCTCTCTTGTATCCCTTCTTTCTGTTATTGTTTGTATGAGCTCTACTCAACAGCACCTTCTAAGCTTGTAATTCCATTAGCCTTTTTTTCAAGAGGACAGAAGCACATATCTAGTCTTCCCCCAGGACTCTCTCTTCTACAATCCCCACAGCACTGCTTTATAAAAACACCAGTTGTGAATAATACAACTATATCAATCTCCTTATAACATTTAAAGCCTCTTTTTCCCTACCAAATTATTCCTGTAGTAATTAATCTGATCAAAGTCCTTCATTGTGCCAAATCAGTTTCCCATTATTGTTATACAGTATCCTTCTTTAAATCTATATGGGTGCACATAAATCTTTACAGATAAATGTTTTCAGATTTTTTGGGTTGGAGCTTTATTTACAATGGCCAGGACATGGAAATAACCAAAGCGTCCTTCAGTTGGTGATTGGATAAAGAAGTTGTATATATACTCCATGGAATACTATTCTACCATAAGAAAAGATGAAATAGTACCATATGCAACAACATTGATGGATCTTGAGATTATAATGCTAAATGAAATAAATCAGACATAAAAAGCAGGGAACCATATGATTTCACTGATATGTGGTATATAAAACTGAAAACAACAAAGGAACAAGACAAACAAATAAAGAAAGAAAAACTCATAGACACAGACAATAGTTTACTAGTTACCAGAGGGTAGGTGGGGAGGGGATGGTAGACAAGTGTAAAAGAGATCAAATATATGGTAATGGAAGAAGAACTGACTCTGGTGGTAAACACAAGCATGATATAGAGATGATGTGTTACAGAATTGTATACCCGAAACCTATGTAACTTTATTAACAATTGTCACCCTGTTAAACTTTAATTTAAAAAATGTAACTAACTATAAACACGCTAATTAAAAATGCTTCAAAACATATACAAATAATATACTTTAAAAAAGAAATAACTTGACAGAGAGAGAAAAATGTGTTATACATTTTGAAGATGATATCAAAAAGTTGATTTTAAAATGATAGTCTTGCAAGAAATGTTTGCTGTCCCCAGTAGTTGTTCCACAACTAATTAATCATGAATATATATTTCACAGTGTGGTAAGTATATCAACTGGAATAAAATAAAATAAGTTTTGCAAAGCATGAACTCAGGAGGAAATAAATAGCTGGAGAATTTTTTCTACAAGGTTACTTAAAATGGCATTGAAAGTAGAAGTTTTTTTCTTATGTTTATACATTTTACTCTTAAATTTTGTTAGCACTTCATTTTTTTTTAAAGTACAGGCCATTTGGTTGTCTGTGGGTGAAACTAGTTTTATTTTTACAGGCTATAACTTTCGTGTTTTGAAACAAGTATCATTAATAAAAAAATAAATATTTGATAAAGAAAATTTCACTTAATAAAGTTCAAACAGCTAGAAAGGTAAAATTTTGTCTACAAATTGCCTTGACTGTTTTATAAGATGCTAACCTTGAATAAACATTTGTTTACAATCAAACTACCAGAGTTTGAGTCCTTCGTTTTCATTGACTTGATCTGTAAACTTTGATATACCCTTTAACCTATCTGAGCCTCCGTGTTATAATCTATACTGCTAAAATTTGGTTACTGGCCTTTCTGTGTTGTGGCTAGAAACACATTATACAAGTTATAAAAAACATAACACAGCTCTTGGCAAGTTATATTTGCTACACAGTAACAAATATAAATTATGAATTTTAGAAAGTGTTACAGCAAGTGATTTTAAGAAAGTTAATTGTACATTTCATTCATTATCCTATGCCTTCCAACTATATCTTATTGCAAAAACTACTTATAATTGAAAATGGTGTACTATGATAGAGTAAATCCACAAAATGCATTGTGTTTCGAATAATCTCAATACATTATGATGCTTTCGATATTCATAATTTTGAATTGTACATAATTATCATCTATAATTAATCAGCAAGTTGAGTTAGCTAATGCTGTATATTCCTTATTTAATTTTGAAAGCTTCACCCAACCAGTTAGGATTTTAACACAAATGAATAAATAATTCAAATCATACTGTGGTTGACTTTTTATTTTTAAATTCTTATCTATGTATTAATAAATGATATATCAGATAATAAGTGCATGTTGTAAGAAATGTTCATGTTAAATGTATTATCTATCAACACTATCTGTGCAAAATTGGACAAATACTTTAATCTCCCTGAGCCGCAGAGCATACCCGGGAACTTCCATTCTTAAATTTATATGATCGATATTTAAAACTTTTATAATTAAATAAATAAATCATGGGTCAGAATCTAAATAAAGTATTTATGTTTTACAAAGATAAAGTGTCTAAATATGAATACCATGGTATCTAGCCCAAAACAGGCATTCCACAAATAATGGTATGTTTTGTTTTGTTTTGTTTTGACCTTTTATTTCTAATACCATACTATACCATAAGTTGTACTATATATTTTTGCCAGAAGAATTGTAAATAATGAGAAATTGAGCACCATATTTCCAAGACTCAGAATTACTCCTTAGAGTAAGCCTCTGCACAAAGTAGTCAAAAACATGTATGTTAAAAACAAGAGGTGATGATACATTTGCCTTAAACGTCCGCATCTACAATGCCACAATGCACCCAAATCCCCATAGTTGAACTCTAGTCGTGTATCTTGAAACTTCTTCCATACGAAACTTCTTCAAATGCAAATAGATTAAAGAGAAATCCGATGTACCTTGACACAGATTATTAGTTTCAATCACTGCACAGTAGATAGCTACACTAAGCTTGCTGTTACCATGAGTAAAGGAATCTAATTGAATATACATGTATAACCTAATCAATAGACACAGATGAAACAAACACCATTATGGAAGCTCTACTTGGAAGATACTAGGCCAATGCAGAAACACTATAATTTGCTCATATGTGGAAATTAGATAGATTTATTTAATTATGAGGTAAAAAGTCAAAATTTATGCATATAGTCCACTGGGGGCCTAAAAAGCAACTCTTAAGTAAGATTGAAATGATAAGCATGAAGATTCTGAAGACGATTCAATGAATAAAGTTACTTGAAGTTATATGACCTGGGCTATGTGTAGGGGTTTAATTGGGGAATTAAAGCTAGGGGTTTAATTGGGGAATATCCATGTGCAAAGCTATCATGGTATTAATGTATGATTTATATGAAACTTCATCTTTATTCATTTGGTCTTGTACATAATGTTAATAATTTTAACAGTATGACCAAATGATCTGTGTACATATCCTTTAGTTTCAAAGGCATAATTTTAACAAATACATATTTTAGGAATGTCAGAAATCAAATAGTGAAGAAATAAAAGCAAATAAATAATCAGGCATCATTTTTACTGATATATGAGAATAATTTACAAATTAAAAAAAATATATATATATATATATATATATATATATATATATATATATATATATATATATACCAGACGGTGCTAAAATAATGTATACATGTTTTAAGAAAGGAAAAATCTTGTACTATAATGGTAATACTCAATATATACCAATAACAAAAGATGAATACAAGTCACGTGTATACATTTTTTTTGGCAGCCCTGGCATATACTTATATCCAAACAAGTCCTGGTATTTCAGGATATTCACTTTTAGCCACCATGTCCCTTCTCTAGTCTCTCCTCCCTCCCCTGAATCTTTTCCTTGCTCTTCCTTGCTGTGCATTCTAAAATCTGTACTTGATTCTGGCTCTCTTTGGTGAATAAATTACTCTAATGATTTTCTGGCTTTAATTTTTTTCACAGTCGTTTTGTTTTTGCATCATGGAGACATGAATGAAGTAAACAACTTACTTAATTTTAAATAACTATCTAGAAGTATTCACAAAAAATAAAATGTATAATAATAAAATTTTAAATTGAATTGTTTATGACAGGGGTGTCCGAACTTTTTTCAACGTTTTTCCCCAGGGCCATATGCGGTAAAATACACAAACAGCCGGGCAACTCACTCGAGGAGAAGTACATATTGCCTCACCTGGTTTATTTGAGTAAACTAAATATATGTTTGGAATTTGCTGTGGGCCAATTAACAATGGATCATGGGCCGCAGTTGGCCCTTGGGCCACAGTTTGGACACCCCTGGTTTATGACATTGTGCATGTCAATTAGCAGGTCAGGATAAGATATTGAAAATTAAATTCTAGTATTCCACATTTCCTAATGTTAAATAAAGAGCATTTTTTAGAAAGCTCGATGTTTTGCAGGTCACATTACTCACTATCTTCATCTTCCAAATAAGTATCTTTCAAGTAACTTAGCGGGCTTTATCTGAAGAGAATCAAGTGGGATGAGATGTAAAGAATGTAAACCATGACAAACAGACTCAAAGACTCCCTAAATAAGAGGGTTTGAGCAGGGTTTTAACTGTAACCTATATTACAGTTTAAGGTCCATGTGTCCTGTTATCAACTGAGAGGGGAGAAATGTCCCCGATTATATATTTGTTTTATTTGAACTCAACATTTTGCATCTAAATGTAAAATGAAGAATTGTGACCATTATGAAAATAATTTGAAATCAAATTCAACAAGTATTTCATTTAGAATACGTTTTTGCTATAAAATATGAGGAAATATCTTTTTTCAGTTCTAGAGGAGTGTGGTGGTCAAGGATTCCAGTTCAGCAACCAAAAGCAACATTAAAAATGCAAAAGGACTTTTTATACCTCTTTCCTTAAAAACCCCATACCACATAATGATTGCAGAATCCTCTTTATATCTCACTAACATCTTTACATTGAAAAAGTAAAAATAGAAGTGCAGATTACTTAAATTTTCCTTAAAATCAGTTTCTTTCACTCCTTTATGACTTGTCTCAGGGCTGGCTTTCTGGGCACGCAACCTGTCAGGCAGGACTCCACTTTTTATAAGGGTGCCACATTTGACATAATTCTCTGTTGTCATCATCTTGAAATCTTGTTAACTTTTTTTAATTGGCCTACATTTTCATTTTGCAATGGCCCTGTCAAATTACGTAGCCAGCCCTGCTTCCCTCCTTTTCAATTGTGTAGTCCAAAAGTAAAAGGCAGTGTGTCCTCCACATGTGAGGTTTCACATCCGTGGATTCAACCACCTCAAATCAAAAACAGTATTTTCAATTAGCAGCTGGGAATCCACAAATGAGGAAGGCAAACTGATGCATTGTTCTACACCATTTATTAGGGATCTGAGCATGCTCAGGTTTTGGTATCCATGGGGATTCTTGAACCAATCCCCTCTGTATCCTGAGGAACTATTGTACTAAATTTGGTAATGCAATAACTTTCAGTTTAGGCTTAAAACAACAATTTAAATTTTTTTTTTTCCCAAAAAAAGTGATGTTGATGGAAATTTTAACCTATTAATCACAAATTATTTTTGTTGTTTCACCAGTCATATGTTAAGTTGTAGACATAATATGTATTAGTCTACATCTTATAATATGTATAAGATGTTTGGGAAGGAACTTCAGTTGGAGAGTCTCAAAACCTTACACATTTTGATTTTACAATAACACTTTCAAAAACATTCATTTTAGTGAGAAATAAATGAGGAGGTATGTATAGGGACATCCATTTCACAAAGTGAAAACACTTTTACCTCAGAAGAATTTTAAAATAAAATTTAATTCCAAATTTTGTATCTTGTAATATTGAGGGTATTTCCTAATTTAAATGTCTTTCTCACTCCAAATCATCATGTTCACACCATGCATTTCTCATGTTCTGACTATGGCTACACTATAGAGAAAGACAATGGCTGGAAGAACCTATTTTATAAAGGCACAATCAATTAAGAAAAGTGCTTTGATGAAATGGAAATACCGAAAAAAATGCATGCATTGCTCTGCCAGTCTTAAGCAAGCTGATTTTAGGAAGAACAGCATCAGTCCTTCTTGTTGGCCCATATTTTTCGAGAACCAGGAAAAAAGAACATTGACTTTAAAAATTCTGAGGCTATGTTTATGTAAATTCTACCCTGGACTTTCTTCTTTTGTGTTTTCACCATGTGCATTTCATTTAAAGGAAACTATTGCCATATGGTTTTGATTCATTTACACTCAGCTCATAAAAATACTGTGTTTTAGGAGGTATTTGATGTCCACAGAATTTCTGAACCTCTCTATAAGCCATTTTATTAAAACCAGAAAGTTATACTCTACGAGCACATGAAATTAAATACCAAGTGTTTCATATTTGTTAAAAAAATAAATCTCTCAAATCTATGAATGTACATAAATATTGCAGAATGACTTTGCATACCGACATTCTTATCTCTAGGATTTTGTTTATAGATTCCCAGGGATGTAGAGAATTGAGTATATTATTAATAAAGTTCAAGTTTAAAACATTTTAGTGAATTACATAGTTAATTCATTATATTTCTTTATTTTTCAAGTTTATTTTATACTTAACAAAAATTTCATCCAGATTCTACTCAACTTATTTGTAAGCATTCCTATTTTCTTATAGTATAATTTACATTCTTGAAAATATAAATGGATGTGAACTTTTTAAAATTCTGTTGACTCGTTTCTTGATACACAGAAATTCCAAAAGTCTAAAGCATCTTCTTCAGAAAACTGTAAATATAACAAGCATTTGGAACTATAGTTTTCCATTCTTTTTTTTTTCCAAAGTATTTTATCCAAGTGAAAAGTCTAATTAATCCCTTAGTTTTAATTAATATAAAATAATTAATTAAGAACACCTCATAGACAAACACATGCACTGGAGTTACTGGTAACTAAATAAATAAGGACCGAGTACAAGTTGGTTTCCTGTTGCCAGAGGAAAAGATAAACACAAAATAACTAGACTAAATGAGAATTGCTTATTTGTTTTAAAGTATATTAATTTCTCAAATTGAAGAGAATGAGGAGATTATATATATATATATATATATACATATATATATATATACACATGTACATATACATATTATATAATATATATATATATATATATATATATATATATATATATATTCTTTTTCTTTTTGCTACCCCAGCTCCAAAGTGAGTTCATACTAATCCCACACCTGTTTTATTTTATTTTGTTTTGTGTTTATTTATTTTTTTATTTCATTTTTATGCTTTAGCAAAATCACTAGTTATCTACATGGTAGGATTCAGTGATGTCATAAAATGATCCTTTATTATCCAACATATCGCTTACAACCTCTTTATCTCCCTACTGATATGTGACATTTCTTTGGGCAGGCAGAGTATTTCTCGGTATAGTCATACACTTGTTCAAAAACAAATCACTTGAGAGAATATAAATTAACTCAAAAGAGAAAATCTTTTCTTAAAAGGATTATTTCTGGGTAATATAGTGTCCATATATATTAATATTAAAATCCTCATATTCAATTGTTCACTTTTTTAGTGTTTTACTACAACTAATTGATTTTTTATAGTGATTATTCTATGGATTAAAATAGACATATTTTAATTAGCAAAGTAGAGTTATTACTGTACCATTTACAAAATTTAAGAAACTTACAATATATATAGTGCCTTTAACCACCTACCATCTTTTTTGCAATCACTGTCATATATGACATGTATTTAAATCTATGTAAGTAATATTGTTAATATTTACAATAATATTTGCTCCACATTGCAATGTTATTATTTACTATGATATTCATACTTCTTTTTTTTTTCTTTATTTCATCCTGTGAATTTGAGTTTCTCCCTTGTGTCATTCTCCTTAAGCCTAGAGATTTTTCTTTAGTAATATTTTTTATAGTGCTGTTCTACTATTAACACACATTTTCAGCATCTGTTTATCTTAAAACAAATCTTTCTTTCAACCATTTTGAAAGGTATCTTTAATTTTACAAGGAATTACTTGTTTAAAGTGATGATGAAGATGATGATCATATAATTTCAGCATTTTTTTAAATGTCATTTCACTTTCTTCTGACCTGTTTTTTTTTGTAATTAGAAGTCAGTCATCCTTTGTATTACATTTTCCTAATTCATTTTTCCCCTTGATTGTGTCAAAAATTTTATGCTTTACATTTAATTCGCATTTTTTTTTTGGTCAATAATGTTTCTAGATATAGTGTGATTCATAAAATTTCTGCTTGGGTTTTTCTTATCTGCTTGAATCTCTGTGTGGATTATCTATATCTTTCACTAAATTTCGTAGCTGCCAATAATTATTTATATGTTATAACACAGTATATAAATATTTTTATGTACTCAAATTATACTCACACACATTCTTTCTCTTCCCTTTTTCAGGGATGCCCATCACATATATGTTACACCTCTTGATGTTTTCCTTTGTCATCATTAATTTGCTGATTTATTCTTTCATTTTTAAATCTGTTTTCTCTTTCCCACTCTTTTTTCTTTATCTAGTATGGACATTTTTTCTTTTAATTTGTTCAAGGACATTGACTATTACTTATACAATCTCCAATTTGTGTTAATTTTTACTTACAAAATTTCTATATAAGACATTATAAGTTGAGTTCTATCATTTACATTTGGTCCCCATTTTCTACTATGAATGTACATATGTTCACTTGAGGCTGATCCTTTGCTTTAGGTCCATGAATATGGTTACAATATATGTTTTGATGATCTGTGTGCTGTTACCTAAATTTGGCTCATAAGGAAGTTGTGTCCACTTACTTTTTTAAAAGCATACATCACATCTTTCTCCTATGGATGTCTGGTAACCTTTTTTTTCCCTTCTTTTTTTCTTTTTTAATTCATGATGTATAATAGGAGTAATACCGTGAAAACGTCTCAATAACAGTGTCTTCTAAAAGTTGCTGAGTTTGACCTCTAAGCCAAATTACTAACAGATCTTTTCAAACACTGCCGATTCATTTTATTTGAACAAAATTTTGATAGGAAAATGATGGTATAGGTATGCCGTATCTATAAATTGCAGACCTTGAGCTTACTTTCTCTTTTAAGATAAGTTTTTCAGTTAACCTTACACTTTCCCACGTCTTTCCACTCAAAACAATAGATGATGTACCTCAGGCTGATATCAGGGTAAAGGAGAAAGTTACTCTTTTTTTATTCTGTGTATTGTTGTTATAGCTTTTATTGTTGAGGTTTTTCATCCTACATATAATTAAAAATTGATATAAGCCATGTCTTGGAGATATGTGTTTATAAAACTTTGATAACAGTATTTCCACTGAAAGTAGATTTTATGCATTTAACTAATCTGATCACTAAGTAAAAATCAAAACTTCACTATACCATTTCTTTCTCTCTTACTTCTTCTCTTAATAAGATTAATAAGTTGATTTTTCAGAAAAAAAAAGAGACTTTCAACGTTTTATTTTATTAAAAACAAAAGAGGGATAAAACCACATCAAAAAGCATGGTATACTTTCATCATGTTTTCTCCTTCATAGAGCACGTACTTAAAAATAAATAAATAAATTGCATATTACTGTCAATATAGCTACTACTTAAAGATATATTTAACGATAATTTACTATAACTAAAGACAAGAATTAATGAATTTTAACATATTTATGATTCAAAATAAAATGTGTGTGTGTGTGTGTGTATGTGTGTGTATGTGTTTCTAATAAGTTAAGGAAGTTCAGTAGTTAAATGCTGACATAGGCATGGTCATGATTACATCCATACATCAGAGATAGGAAAATATTAGAGACACGGATCGTTTTATTCTTCAACGTAACTTTGACTATGAAATCAGATACTTAAAGGTAATTAATTGCACGATTTTAAAATGCACAATGATTATAAGGAGTTTGTTAGCTTATTCAAACCTTTGTTTATATCTTCTAATTTATAATATGTTATCTTGGCCAATAGACTTAGTTTCCAATTTGACCTCATTGTGTATCCAGTCTCCTACGATAAAAATAAGGAAAACCCAGATTGTTCCTTCACATAGATAAATTTTCATAGACACTAAAAATTATCCTAAAATAATGTCATTTTCTAGCTAAAACCTTATACATGGGACAAAAAAAGAAGCATGAAATCTATTTTCAAAATATTCTACTGAAGTCCACAGAAAAAAAAAAAATGTTCACCTTAGAAGATTTCAGTTCTTAAAAATCAATTCAATCCACTGTATATGAAATCTAGCCCACATATGTTTCTCTCATGGGACATGGTTGACAAGGGAATTTGATGCAAATATGAAATTCATGCTGCTAGCTGGGCTGTAATAAATCCTTTGTCCCTACCAGGAGTTTCTGTCTTCTGCCAGCATCCATTAAACTATGGCAAGTTAACTCATTGGCTTTAAGCAGAAAATAAATGATCTCAGACCTGTCTTTGTTTTTGACGATACCTATTAAGCACTTGCTATGTAATATGAACTATGCTGTATACTAAAGAAAATATATTATAGCTATGACAGTCCAGTATTATGAGCAAGAATAAAAAAAATAACAAAATGTTGTTATTAATGCTATGAATGAAACCAGCAAAAATCTGAGTGAGAAAATAAGACCATATATGGGGGTGGGTTGAGGAGGCCTGAAAGGGAGTTTGTGAAAGATTGTCAGGAATGACTCCCTAAGAAGAACATACTTTGAAGATGAAAATAAATTAAAAGAAGAACATACTCTCCTAAAGAATGATAAGAAATCAATACAAAAAGAAAGACCAGGCATATATCTCAAATGACAACACACGTATGTTACAAAAAGTTACATGTAGTAGTCTAGATAGTATATAGTGAACAAGAAGAGTGGAGCAAGCATTCAATGGATTGATCCTGCTAAAGAAAAAAATAATTCTGGCGTGTCTTAAAAATGGCAAGGAAGATATTATTCTAGTCTATTGCAATAGAGACATTGAAATTTGGAATTCAACTCCCAATTCAGTAAAGACACCTGGGAATTTGTAGCCAAGAAGCAGAGTAAAGGGGTCAGCAGATGGAAAATTACTAAGAGGAGACCATAAGGATAAGATGTTTTCTAAACTCGCCTAACAAGATTCTTGCTAAAAGAAGGTCAAGGACATAGACATCAATGGTGAGCGGATGAGGAACTTGATCAGATAGCAAGGGTGAGGGGTTTCTCACTAAAGTTAGTTAGCAAGACTCCTGCTAAGACTGGGTTAGGCAGATGGAAGATAGGATGGGATGGGGTGGGGCAGGGTCTAGGCCTATTAGAGAACAGTACTCGGAGGAGACTGACTGAAGATTGGTCAAGGAGAGAATCTTTGCTAATAGACAAAGTATGGATCACACAGAACCTTACAGGCCATAGAAGTAATTTGCATTCTATTCAAAATATTAATAGTAGCCATTGATAAAAATTTTAACAGAGAAAAAAACAAGGTCAACTTTTTTCAAAGAGGTCACTTTTTGTTGCTATGTAAAAAGGTAGGACTTAATGTAGGTGATGTGTTGACCTACTTATGAAGGTATACTATCAAAACTTAAAGAATTTTCACAATTTTATATAGAATTTATACGAAAATACCCCTTTGTTGTTGTTTTTTATAAAAGTTACAACATAAAGTGGGAAATATATTAAATATTTAATGTCCAAGTGTTGATATTTATACCATTGCCTTATGTCACAGAAATATATTCTTTTGATTTTGAATGATCAATATTACCACATATTTAATATTAAAATCAGGAAAGGTACATAACCCAAACACAACCCATTAAGTCTGTATTATTAAACAAGCTTATATAAATATCTCTTAAGTGCCCAGGTAAATCTATGCAATATCATGTATGATAGAGCAGAATTAATTAAAGTAAAAGAGCTAGCCTAATTATATTACCTGATAATCAATGTGCCAGTTCAAAATTTTCTATGACATTTTATGGCTATAAATAATGTTCTTGCTATAGTGTAATAGAAGTAGCCAGACACTGGAATATGACCTTCTCTAACGGAATGGCATCTAAGAAGTAACAGCATGCTATTTTATAATCATGCAACAAAGATTTTAGACACGACTTTCCTCTTTACTAGATTTATGTAAGTCTTGTGATGAATAGATAATTTAATTAAGAAATTTCAATATATTTGAGAGGAGGAAAGGGATATTTCATTATCCAGTTACCTTTCAAGCACTGAAGGTGTCAAGTAAGGAGATGGAGGTAACGAGTAAGGAGAGGGAGAGTAGTGTTACTGTAGCGTTACATCCTATGGAATCATCCTTTTAAGTATCAGAATTACATGGAATCTAATTCTAATTTGGAATAACGCTCCCTGAGACCTGCAAACTTGAAACAGTTCTGTCTTGATTGCAGCAAATGCAATTATCTCACGGAACTCTGCTACAGAAATAGTGTCACCTATGGGTGTGTAAAAACAGAAAGATCACTGAAAAAATATTATTATAAAGTTACGTAACAAGATAGAAGCTAGAAAAAATGAACATTTACCCCTATTGGGAAAAAACAAAGAATGTTCTTGTCCTATTATCTCTGTACATACTTAACTAATTAGCAGGGTTATTAACAATCTTTACATACCTGTTTTATTTTTTTTTTTAGACATTTGAGGGAAGTTATGTAGAAATCTACAGTTCTTACAGAAAACCTAATTTAATAAGAAACCAATTCAAGGTAGAGCATAGTTGTTTTGCTGCAAAGAAGACTGAAAGGAGAAGCATAAACAAACAAGAAATCTGCACTGGAATTGTCAGGAAAAGTATATAGCAATGACATATTGAAGGGGACCCAAGTAAAATAGAGATAATACTAAGATAAGATATATGCATTATAAATGAGTAGGCAACTCCCACAAATAAAATCACATGAGAATTATTATATTTTATGCGGTATATAAAATAAAGCGGTCTTATGGGTACAAAAATCTATGAGCATGTTACCATGATTGTTAGTTCAGGAAGAATCAAGTGACCTGAAGCATTATTTATTTCTGTACACATCCTGTTTCATAGCAGATTTTTCAAAACAGTCGGTCTATTTCCACATGTATATATTAAATACCTTGTGCTTGGAGGTCCTATTCTAGAAATTGGGAATTTACAGAAAATGCATTTTCATGTTATCAAAAAGTTCAAGAAAATGTGTGCGTATGTGTGTGTGTCTATATCACACTACTATGCTATATATAAAATAATATTTAAATGCATGGTTATAAATCCATGTGGTAGATTACATGGTAATAGTATAAAAGAGCACAAAGTAAAATGATGATGTCTGTCCAAACAAGCTGTAAGAAGAGGAAGCATGAAGTTCAAGGGTAAATTTGAATAGTAAATTCTACTATGTCACACAAACATTGTGAAAGTGACTATCCCAGATAGGGGACAACATGTTTTCAAAACTCATATAGAGTTGACCATTGAGCAACACAGAGCATTAGGGTTGCTGGTCTCCTGTATAGTCAAAAATCTGTGAAAGGTGGGAATACTCACCACTATAATATAGAGGAGAGCCACAAAGACCAAGACATGGAAACAACCACAATGTCCTCTGACAGATGATTGGATAAAGAAGATGTGCTATATACACACAATGGAACACTATTCTGCCATAAGAAAAGATGAAATAGTGCTATTTGCGACAGCATGGATGGATCTTTAGATTATTATACTGAGCAAAATAAGTCAGACAGAAAAAGGTGAGAACCATATGATTTAACTGATATGTGGTATGTATATAAAACTGAAAATAATAAAGGAACAAGACATACAAATTAAGAAACAGAAACTCATAGACACAGACAATATTTTAGTGGTTACCAGAGTGTAAGGGGGTAAGGGAGTGGTAGATGAAGGTAAAAAGGATCAAATATATGGTGATGGAAGGAGAACTGACTTTGGGTGGTGAGCACACAATGTGATGCCTAATATATTACAGAGTAGTACACCGGAAACCTATGTAATTTTACTAACAATAAACTTTAATTAAAAAAAAAATCTGTGTATAACTTTTGACTTCCCCAAAACTTGATTTCCCCAAAGCCTTACCAATAAACAGAGGATGAACACACATTTTGTATGTTATATACATTTATACTGAATTCTTATTATAAAGTAAGCCAGAGAAAAGTGTTTTAAAGAAAATCATAAAGAAAATATATTTCTAGTATTTATTGATAAAAAGTCCCCGTATAAGTACACATGCACCATTCAAACTCACATTGTTCAAGGGTTACCTGTGTAGGGGATATAGGATAAAAACAGTGTTCCAGGAACTAGAAATGCTTTAGCCAGGTGAGTTTTTAAATTGTTATGGAGAATATAAAGAGAGAGAGATATAGGCAGCATCTAGGTCAGGGAGATCTGCAAAAACAGGTGCGTTTTTAACTGCTATTACTGAAAGTAAAAGTGGTTTGTAGTTGGTATTATTTGTGAGGTAGGGGGGAAGTTATTTTATAACTGTAAAAATCATTTAAAGAAATTAGCACTGTAACCATATACACAAGAATGTGCCAAATTACTTTGCTTTATAGTACAAGACAGAACATTTAATCTGTTCTAAAAATTTTTCATGATGGCTCATAAACTTGTATCTGTCAGCAGCAAAAAAGAAAAAAAAAAAACATTCATTGAAAGTGTTTGAAAAATTCTGATTTGTAGATAACAAATAATACAGAATATTTTTCCTTCAAATGCTCAAAGGAAAGTTTTGAAATATATGTTTTAAATACTTATTCATATAGCATGTAAAAGTAAAGACTAATTAAAATAAATACTTCTAATAACCTGCTACAAAAGAAAGACATTTTAAAAATAATTGTTTTGTTTTGCTTGGTACTCATTCTTGTTTCACAAATGCAAATTTACTGCTCCCAATGCATATATTTTCAGACGTTTACAGAATAATATGGCTTTCAGAGTTAACTTAGGTCATAACATATCCCAGGACATAAATCCAAGGCTTACTGTAGGATTGGAAAGCAGTGAAAGCATTTTTTAAAATATGAATTTCTTAGCATACAAGTGTTTTCTTTCTTGTGATATTCAATGCCTTTTACAATATTTTTGGTAAGGACATGCAAATATTTCTTTTGTAATAAGCCAAACAAAATTTAATACAGACGGTATCTCTTTCAGATTAAGGTATTTAACGGTGTTTTATGTTTGTTGTTTTTTTTTTTTTTTGGGGGGGGGGCACCTAATTAATTTTCTTTAAATCCCTTCAGCCCTGAGTTTCCAACATGGAAAGTACATTGAGTCATCAAATAATCCCCTTCTTGTTCTTCTTTATATATACATCAAATGTAAAACAGGACAGAAAGGAGATGTTTCTAGAAAAAAGCAAAACAGAATTCCATTATATTTTTAAAGATATTTATATCAAAGAGTTAAGGAAGTAAGAAACGAAGGGAGAGAAGGAAAGGAAGGGAAGAGGGAGGGAAGAAAGAAAAAAGGAAGGAAGGAAGGAAGGAAGGAAGGAAGGAAGGAAGGAAGGAAGGAAGGAAGGAAGGAAGGGAAGGAGGGAAGGAGGGAGGGAGGAAGATTGGCACAAAGGAAAAGAGAAAGATGAACAAGAGAGACAGACGGACAAAGGGAAGTAGAAGCTATGTTGAAATATTACATATCCCAAAAGTATAAAAAATTACTAGCAGAGGGGTTTAAAATTAGTGTGTGATATTTTTACATAATGTTCAGATTGTATTCATGAAAATTAAAAATATCAGGAAATAAAGTAACAGTAAGCTTTTCTAGATAGCATTTGAGATTTAAAGGTCAACTGTTTATTAGTCAGATAAAGTTACAAAAGAAAGAAAAATGATCATTAACAGTTTATTTTCTTTTAAGAGGTTAAGACTAGAGAGGAGAGAATAAAAAGAAATACTCTATTTTGCCAATGGTTTCTTTTGATGTGCAGACGCATTTTAGCTTGACATAGTTCCCATTCATTTATTTTAGCTTTTACTTTCCTTACCTTTGAGGTCAAGTTCATAAAATTCTCTTTGAACCCAAGGTCCATAAGTTTAGTACCTATGTTTTCTTCTATGCAGTTTATTGTTTCAGGTCGTATGCTTATGTCTTTGATCCATTCTGAGTTAATTTTGATACAGGGTGACACATAGCAGTCTAGTTTCATTCTTTTGCACATGGCTGTCCAGTTGCCCCAACACCGTTTATTGAAGAGGCTTTCTGTTTTCCATTGTATGTTTTTTGTTTCTTTTTTGAAAATTATCTGTCCATATTTATATGGGTTTATTTCTGGGTTCTCAATTCTATTCATTGGTCTGCATGTCTGTTTTTCTGCCAATACCATGCTGCTTTGATTATCATTGGTCTGTAGTACAAGCTGAAGTCAGTCCAGCTTTATTCTATTTTCTTAGGATTCCTTCGGCTATTTGGGGTCTTTTGTGGTTCCATACAGATCTGATGATTTTTTGTTCTATTTCTTTAAAAAATGCTACTGGTATTACGATGGGGATTGCATTAAATCTGTATATTGCTTTGGGGAATATAGTCATTTTAACTATGTTGATTCTTCCAATCCATGAACATGGAATGCCTTTCCATTTCTTTGTGTCTTCTCCAATTTAAATATATATATCTTATAGTTTTCAGTTTATAGGTCCTTGGTGAAATTTGTTCGTAGGTGTTTTATTCTTTTGCTGCAATTGCAAAAGGGATTTTTTTTTTAAATTTCTTTTTCTGAGATTTCATTGTTAATACATAAGAATGCAAATAATTTTTGTATGTTGATTTTGTAGCTGGCAATTTTACTGCATTTGCAAATAATGCTTTTGATAAGGGGCTAATATCCAAAATATATAAGGAACCCACACAACTCAACAATAACAACAACGACAAAAACAATCCAATTAAAAAATGGACAGAAGACCTGTAAAGATATTTCTCCAAAGAAGACATACAGATGGCCAACAGACATGTGAAAAGAAGCTAAACATCACTAATCGTCAGGAAAATGCAAATAAAAACCACAATGAGATATCACCTCACACTGGTTAGAATGGCTATCATCAACAGGAAGACAAGTAATAAGTGTTGGAGAGGCTTTGGAGTGAAAGGAACCCTCATACACTGCTTGTGGGAATGCAGATTGGTGCAGCCATTATGCAGAGCAGTGTGGAGGTTCCTCAAAAATATAGGAATAGAATTACCATATGACCCAGCAGTCCCTCTCCTGGGTATATATCTTAAAAAATTTGAAAACATTTATCAATAAAAATATACGTACTCGATGTTCATTGCAGCTTTATTTATGATGGCCAAGACATGGAAATGTCAGTGTCCTGCGATAGATGATTGCATAAAGAAGGTGTGGTATATATACACAATGGAATACTATTCTGCAATATGAAAAGATGAAATAGTGCCATTTGCGAAACGTGAATTGATTTTGAGATTATTATGCTAAGCTAGGTAAGTCACACAGAAAAATCGAGAACCATACAATTTCACTGATGCATGGGATATAAAACTGAAAGCAACAAAGGAACAAGACAAACAAAAAAGTGAACAAAAACTCATAGACAGGGACAATAGTTTAGTGGTTACCAGAGTCTAAGGGGGCAGGGGTGGTAGATGAGGGTAAATGGGTAAAATATATGGTGATGGAAGAACTGACTCTGGGTGGTGAACACACAATGTAATATATAGGTGATGTATACAGAATAGTACATTTGAAACCTATGTAACTTTACTAATTATTGTCACCCTAATGTATTTTAATTTAAAAAAGTAGGCTGGCAATATCTATACATATTCAACTTTTATGAACTGGAAACCCAGTAACATAGATAATGAGATGAGAACAGAAGAAACAAAAGGGATAAAAATGAACCAAATGAAAATAAGATTAATGGAGATGAATTAGGAACATTTTACCTGCTGTAGCAATATTAAACTCTGTCAAATAATAGAATTAATAGTATTTGAAAATAAATAAAAAATAAAAAAATAACAATATAACTTAGAATAGCTCTTCAAATTGGGTTAGTCAAAACATCTATTATTATTATTATTATTATTATTATCACTATTATTATCATTGGTCATTATTAATGAGGTAACATAGAAAGAGTGTAAACCAACCAACAACCCATTATATGGATACATTGTCAGGACCTATAGATTTTAGTTTTTATCCTATACTCACTTCTCACAGATGTGAAGAACAGGTTTCCATAGCAATATTATTTTTTAATAAGTGATAAAACCAGTGAGATGGCAATAATAGCAGCAACACAGCAACAACCAATGCTATTAGTGTCAAGCACTATGATGCTGGCATGTGCCTGTGAAATTAAAAGAAAGGAAAAAAGGCAATACCAGTCTCAGATTCTTCTTTTTCCCCCCATAGATATATACAAGGTTTAGCTTGTGTGTGTGTGTGTGTGTGTGTGTGTGTGTGTGTGTGTAAGTGATTTAAGATTTTTTTTTTCTATTATTCTTAATAATATTTTGAAATGTCCATTGATGATTAGACATTGTAATTTTTCGGTTACTTATATTTGCAGAGATAGACAAGCTATCGTTAAATAATGGTTATGTTTTTTGTTTTGTTTAGTTTTGTTTACTAATTAGCTATATTCTTTTCCAAGAATGGTGTTCAAGTAATTACTGCTTATCTTTAGATTTTGGAATTATTCGATATGTAATCATTGGGAAAACTTGTAACATTATGTGCCATAGTATAAAATTAAATGCCTTAAGTGAATTTCTTTATCCTTTGTTTATGGATTTAAATTGTATGATGCTGTTCTTCGTAAGTATTATTGATAGCCTACTTATTTTTAAGACATTTCCTTCCTGAAAATTATTGACATTCAATTTTCTTTCATTGACACCCCCAATAATAATAAAAATGATGCTTAAAATTAGTATGTGCTGATATATGTTAAAAAATAAAAACAAGGATGAAAATATATTGCAAAAAAATGTACAAATATCGTACATAGACTATATGCATAAACTATGATTGAAATAACTATATTCTAAGTCTTTATTATATAGTGAAGGGCTAGAAATAGTAAAAATATCGTGATGGTCTACCTAGTTCCTGTTTCAGAAATACTGAAATATAAATAACTGAAGGAAATGATTAGTTAAGCTATTTGAAATTACTAAGTCTTGAACAGATTTAAAATTGATTACTTTGGCCACCCACATTAGCCTAATTAATTCAGTATGGTGCATTACTCCCTTACTAATCACATTAATATGATAGCAGTGTTTGCACAGTCTGGAAAATGATTTATAAGATATGTGATAAAATAAATAAAAACTGCAATCAGACCTTCTTTAAAATATTTGATAATTTATGAACTACAATTTTTAGATGAAGTTGAGATGAAGAGAAGACTTCTCTCATTAATAGCGCTCTTTTCAATACTTAGAAAGTCACATCATACCTAATCAATAAATAACTGTTGAGAAACGAATTTTCCATCATGTAGTAAAATGCATAACACTATCTTTCCTATTATGCTACCAAAATATATCAGGTAAATAAAATTAAAAGTATTTCCTAAAATGTAGTTTATGTTTTCAGGTAAAGACATTTTGGTAAAGTGCTTCCTTGACTAATAAATAAATGTGAAAAATAAACTTGATTAACGAACACAAGAACACATGAATCACAAAAACATAAAAACTGAGTATTGAAAAATATAGAATAACAGACTGTTAGGTGAAAAGTGGGCATTGCTAGTTGATGTACTCGGTGAGCCAGGAGTGTATGCTATTGAGACCAGGAGAACAGGTGCACCAGATACCCAGGTCAATGATGCATTCCCTGAGGTTGCACATAATACCGAATGTCCTAGGAAATTTAATGTTAGATTTTTCCATTTATTTTCAGATGACATCAGATGGTTTGGTATGTGAACTTTTAATTGGAGGTTGATTTGAGGTGTATCATCCATACTCTTTGTGTCACTATGTTACACTGTGTGCTCTTTGGAACAAACAGTAGTTTCCTTTTTTTTTTTTTTGACACTGTACAGAAATTGTTTAGGTTTGAAAGGAGAGGATAAGAAGAAACAAAACAAAACAAAACAAAACAAAACAAAAACTTCATTATCCTAACTTGAATGTACTCTGAGTTCTGCTTGGAAATATTCAAATAAATGAGAAAATTAACAGAGAAACAATTTGACTTAATCATTACTATAAAATATCATCCTTAAAGAGGGTATTCTAGAGGTTTGGGCAAAACATATATGTATATAATCCTCTCTCAGTAAACGGGGGTTGGTTCCAGGAACTAGTGAGGATACCAAAATCCCATGATGTTCAAGTCTGTTATACAATATGGGGTAGTATTTATGTATAACCTGTATTTGCATGTAGGTTGTAACAGGTATGCCTACACATCACTCTTCATTTGTAGGGATTCAGTGTAGTTCTTGGTGCTTGGCAAATTCAAGTTTTGTTTTGGAAATTTCTGGGATTTTTTGTTTTGTTTTGTTTTGTTTTAGTCCCCAAATACATTTGACCTGCCTTTGGCTGAATCTGCAGATGCGAAACCCATGGTTATGGAGGGCCAACTGTACATCATATAGACATACATATATAAATACATACATATATGCATACTTTTCTTTCTTAACAACTACCACTTATTAAATTTGCCATTGTTTGTACTTTTATTCTGCTGCTGAATATATTTATCTTTAGAAAAAATTTAATCAATGGAAAATTTAAGTATCTACTCATAGCCTCATATATGTACAATAATTTAATTACTTTCCATTTTCACAACATATTCAAACTGTCTCCTTTGACCTCCATGAACAAAATAAGCAAACAAACAAACAAACAAACAAATGTTTACTTCATGTCTCTGTGACAACTACTTTTTTTGGCTCTTTGCTCTTTTCCACCATTCCCCCTGTTCAAATCAAGCTCAATGTTTCAAAGGACGTCTCTCTTTGGATGTTTCTCTACTGATCTTGCATTCTACTTTGGCAAATGTGTTCATTTCTATGGTTTCAGATATTATTTCTGGCATTTTTTCTAAGCCTCACTTCTATGTAATTCCATTTTTCTTTCTCACTATCACCATCATCCCCTCAGTTTTATTTCAGTTTATAACTAGAATGTGATAGAGAACATGACACAAACAACATATTTAAAGTGGGATAAACTTACATTACATCTTCTAATATCAATTTTATGTAAGTTAAAATTCAATTTGTTTCCAGTTTATATATCATCTGGTGTATAGATTAAAAATTTTATTTTACATTGTCTCCAAATATTTCATTATGGATATTCTTTTATGTAAATCATGGTTTAAAGACTTGTAATATATTTCAGTAATTAATTGGTGAAAACAATGTTGCCATGCAAATTTGATTCTTTAAGTTTTTACAGATTCAAATGCTTCATAAAAATGAATGATGTAGAATGTGGAGTCAATCCCCAAACTGGAAATGTGTGATTAGAGAATCCAAAGCTTCACATCATAGCATGAATGGCTAAAGTTATATGCATAATTTTCATATACTTTTTGTAACCCACATTACACTGTAGGACATAATGTACATAATGTACATCTCTTCATGGAAAACATTTTTTTTTAAGGAACGTTTGTATACTCATATGGGCTTTCTCATCCAAAATATCTCGGTTTATTTATACTTAATCCTACACTAACATCTAAAACAAAGGATTCATGGTTACATCATTAAAAGTAATGCTACCATTTATTAAAAAGCTATAAACATTGTCCATTATAGCAATTCTCACTAACAACCTTCAAGTTTAGTGTTATTCAATATTGAGAGTGTGCCTGGAAAATATTAAAATGTCTTCTGAAAATGTGTGCATTTTAGGAAATATCATTTCTACTAAGACATAGAAAACAAAGAGCTGTATGAATGGCAATAAAAATATTTTGTAGCATAAATACATGAAAAAAAGACTTTATAATTTTAAAAACTAAGTCTTATACATAATAAGGGGCGGGGCAAGAAGTAACAGTACAAAAAAATTTACTTTTAAATTCTAATAATGTCGAGGATAATAAAAGAGACTCAAACACAGCCTTCTACCCATGCCACACAATTATTGGTTTAAGAAAATATACTTCAGTTTAGTGGTTACCAGCAGGTAAAGGGGGAGGGCGGATAGTAGCAGAGGGTAA
This sequence comes from Rhinolophus sinicus, assembly GCF_057876585.1. Classification (NCBI taxonomy): domain Eukaryota; kingdom Metazoa; phylum Chordata; class Mammalia; order Chiroptera; family Rhinolophidae; genus Rhinolophus; species Rhinolophus sinicus. The sequence continues at coordinate 159,227,796 of NC_142516.1, forward strand.
AGAGGGTCAAATATATGGTGATGGAAGGAGAACTGACTCTGGGTGGTAAACACACAATGTGATATATAGATGATGTAATACAAAATTGTACACTTGAAACCTATGTAATTTTACTAACCATTGTCACCCCAAAAAATTTAATTTAAAAAAAAAGAGAAGAAAATCTACTTCAGTAATTGTTCTGAGTTCTGCTGTAACAGAAACTCATCTTATTGGGAAAGCTGAATGACTTAATTTTTTCCTAGACTGCTGGCATTCAGGTCATGCAATACAGGTTGAGTAAATACAAACTTTTCATCAAATATTATACTCCATGGGTTTTCTATGAGAAATGTTTGTGTGTGTGTGAGTGTGTGTGTGTGTGTGTGTGTGTGTGTGTGTGTGTGCCATATTTCCACAATTAATCAGAGGGGATGATATTCTGCAGGTTTTGAGGTTACATTTTATAAATTTTCCTGAATGTTTTAATTTTAAAATTAATTCAAGTACAACAAACCTATCATTATGGCTCATTATATTATTTAAAGAAAATAAATAAATGACTTATATAGAGGTTTCAAAATTTGTCAAGGCTAACCCAGGTAGAATTCAAACCAGACCAGTTAATAGCTATGCCCGATTTATTTAACCATTCTGTACCCCAAACAGGAGAACACCTTTACAACTTTCTGAAATCCAAAATGAGATGCCATTAAGCTAAAGAGGATGACTGGGGACTATGGTGGGATCAGGAGAAAGGCCTATGCAAGGTTTCCGGGAAGCTGAGGAATGTAAGCAGAGGCTAAGATCGGAATTCAAGGATTGTGTAGGCAGCGAAGGGAAGCTGTGGTAAATCAGATAAATCAATACTTTTACTAAATCCAGAGGGATCATCGTCCTCAGTTATTCAATCTTGCTGGAATATATGACTCAATCCAAACTGCCCCCACTTTACGCTGTTTTTCTTTAGTCTTAAGAATTTGTAGATAATTGTTTTCTTCACCACTATGTCAGACATTAAAGATAGACTCACAGCTCAAACATTAAAACAAAACATCTGTTGCAAAAAATAAAGCTGCTTGCTACCTCCCCCCTCCAAAAAAAATAGAGTTAAGATCTCTAGTGAGAGATTCTTGGAAGCTGTATTTTTATTTTTCATATAAGAAGTGAAAACAATCTAATGTTCTACTTGAATGAAAATGAATATGTGCCCATAAATAATGAATCAATAAATTACATATAATCTGACCTTAAATTTGGTCAGTAGTTTTAGTTAATATATAGATTCCTTAAAGATTCTACTTAACAGTATCTAGAAAAAAATATCTGGCAATGACTAATCAAGTATGAATGATTCTACTTACTAGCCCAGTTACTCCCACTTCCTCAGGGAAGAGCAAACTCTTGGCAAAAATGACATCATTGGAAACTAGTAAATATGTGAAAGGGTGTCTAACTTTACAGCCTACAAAACCAATATGAATTTAGACTGGGAAAACTGATTCACATATATGATACATAGCATCTACCAGAATCCATAAACCTCAGATTTATTTAATGGACCTGTGTTAAAACAATTTACATTAATTCCCAAGTCTGATTTTTTTACCTAACCCTCCCCCTTGGCAATAATAATATGACTTTTTTTTCTTTTCTTTTTAATATAAGTTCAACCTACCCAGGCATTTTCATAATGATTTCAAACTTATTTACTCTGGATGAATAATCCCGTCCCAGTACAGTTCAAAAACTGACCTTTCGTCTTTCCTTTAGCTTCTCTAGATCCCATTTTTAAACCATCGATCACACATATCAGTGCCCAAGCAGAGAATTGACATGCACTTCACTGATGGTCAGACATTATTTGTGGGAGAAAAGGAAACTAACAGTCATCCAATTTTTTCTTTCTGCTTCCTTGCTGGTTTCTGATATTGACATGATAATTCTTCAGACTTTTCAGCATGGGCAATACGTGAATATGAGAACAGGATAAGACTGGCATGTCTTCACAAGATTCCTAGGTCCCCTCTCACCTGGAAGGTAGTGATCATCACTTGAGAGCTAACCAGTTAGCTAAAAGATGCATCAATCCTTTTGCCAACTCCAAATTGATCTATTAGTAAGGCATCACTCTTTCCCACAGTTTGGTCTGCTTATTACTTAGAGGAACACTCATCTATGCACTCAATTCACAAAATATTCATTGAGAGACTATTCTATAGCAGACATTGCTTTCGAACTGGGATATAGTGGAGAACAAGATAGTAAGGGTATGGTTCATATGAAGCATTCAATTATGGGAGAGCATAAATTAACACAACTGTATAAATATACAAGTAAAAGATTGATGAATGCTATGTTAAGTAATAAAGTTAAATGATTTTGTACAGCCAGAGTAAATATTTACATTGGGAGGTCACAGAATATATTATTCAACTGAAGTCTGAAAAGTAATGAGACTCTACACATCTAACTTTCAGAGGAAGCATTCCAATCACAAGGGACACAAATCACAAAGGGCAAAATTGTGGAAGTTGATCAACCAAATTGAGGAACCAACCAAGAGATATGGCTGAAAATTGACAAATGTATCAAAATTATTTTATACGCTTTTCCTATTTGTCTGCATGACCCACATATTAATACACACATTGTTGTGGCAGCCAGCTTTTCACAGGTGTTACCCGACATCAGTTTTCTGCCATAGGTCCACCACCAACTCTAGTTTTCTTCTTCAGTGGTATTCTGGTATTCTAATAAGGCGGTATTAAACCCCTGCAGGAACCTTGGCCCTTATGCATATTCATGTTGCAGCAATGCGCTGGGGCCCAATGGGTAGAGACCTGATACAGTATTTATTTTGTTTCCTCACTAAAACAATAAAAAACAAAAAGAAAAAAAATGAAATGAAGATGAAATAAAACAAAAGAAAAGAGAACTCTGCTTATCTCTCTACCTTTGCCCCCCTCTTTCTACTAAGTTTTATCTCATTCCAGACCTAGGGAAGACAAATAGATTCTGCAGTTTTAATTTTCTCTTATACTTGTTTCTGTGTCCTTTGTATAATAACTCTGGAATTTGAAGAATTTTTCCTCAATTTTCAAGTTTGAGGTGTCCCGTGGAAGGAAGAGGCAACATTCCCTTTCATATTTCAAATTGGTTGTCTGTCTCAGATTAATACTCATATCTTCCTGTCCGACTAAGGTGTAGGTAGATATGGCAGGTATATTATGCCATGAGAAACAGGTACATACAGCTGTTCCTGTTGCTACCATCTTCTAGTCCTTCTCATCATCAGGGACTAGAATGGTAGGGACACGAGGAGCAGGGATGGAGTTCAAGAACATTATCAATAGGAATACAGCTATGAAAGAATTTGATAGCTGGAGGATCCTGTGCGGTGATGAGTGGCAACATTTGGCCTTTAGTCTTGAGAATTTAGGAAATTCTTGTGCTTTCACTTACTCCGGAAAACAAAGAATTCATCTTGGGATTTGACACTGATTTTGAACAGGGACAATGTGTTTCAGTCACTGTGTTAAATGCTCTATAGGCATTATATCATTTATTGTAGTCTAGATTATTTTAATACTGTTATTTTCTGTGTTGTATACTTGATGAACATGAGGGTGAATTGCTGCACACCCTAAGTCTATAAAGAGATAAACATCTGAAAATAGGGCCCAGGGGTGTAAAGCATTACGTGACAGTTTTGCCTTTAAGTTCAGAGACAGGACAGAGGGCAGCTTCAGGCATTCTTTTGGATTCTCCTACTCTCTTCATCTTTATAAAGAAAATGGATTCAGAAAGTTCTTTCCAAAATAAAGATTGTAGTGTGGTAAGAGAATGTCTTGTTACCCATATTTCAATAAACAAACTGTAGTGAAGAAGGTACTGGAAGCTTAGAATCCCTAATATAAGTTACAATTTCAAACAATGAAAAGGAGTTAAGAATGACAATCACCTTATTATTCTCAAGTTGTGTATATAAAATATTATCTATTGATATAAATTGATAAAAATAAATATACAACATAAATCAGGAAAAATTTATAAAAAATAAAAACAACACAAGTCAGGTATAGAACATAATATTTCATTAATGTTATCTTTTACTTTAGGTCACAATATTAGTTGACCAGGGCTATATCATTAACCTAATTCCACATAGTACTTTCTCCTGATGCTTCTGAAATTATGGATGTGTAGGGGGAAAAAAAATCCCAAATTCACAACTTCATTATAAAGGGCAATATGGAAAAGGAGGAAGTTGAAATTAAAGTTTTGTGTCAAGATGTCATATTGTATGAGTCATTCCAATTATTCAGTGTGGGTTTAGATCTTTTCTAGCATTACGTTTGAACAGTCTCTAATAAATAGGTCACCACAAAAACTGAGGCTGATATCTATTTGCAAACAGGTTCTATGGGTAGCCCTGACTTTATTCTTTACATTAGTTAATTTCAATGAGAGATCATTAGCGTTGCTCTTGTGAGCAAAACTATCAGAAAATTCACATTCCAATAGTATCCAACCAAGATATTCTAATCATAATCCTTTCTTTCAAGAAATGTCAGTAACATGTCAAGCCAGGCATCCACCACTGCCCTGTTGAGTCTTTATATGGGTAAAACTTTTCTTTAGTCGGCGGATGGCTCTTTAATCTTTCAATGGTTCAGAATTGTCCAACTGTACTCTGTTTTTAGACTTTTTACTGGAAAAGAAATCCACCTGGGTCCCTTATTTTATTAACCTATTTTGCTAGATAGATGAAAGTTTTAAAAATAATAAGGCCAGGATTTCTATGACTTTATATAATGACACAATTCTCCTACAGCTCCTATGATTTCAATACCCACAGAGATTAGAACATTTTTATTTTACAGTTGTCATTGTGAAAGTTTAAAGCACAGTGTTACCCCATTATGATACATGAGATAGAAATTCTTATAAATAAAATATATGTCTATAAATCTAATTTTCTATGAATATTACAAGCACATAACAGCTAAAATAAAATAACATCTAAAATATATTTTTTATAAAAATCTAAGCCTTTAATGACTACTATTTTTTTATTACTGATTTTTTTTTTCTTTTCTTGCAAACATCCAGGAATCTTACAATTGAATCACTTCTCAGGACCTTTTATTTCATTTTTCTCTCTCTTCTTTTTCTGTTCCTTTTATTAAAACAGCAGAGGTCTGTTTGGAGCCCCCCTGCCTGGCACTGCTGCAAGGATTTAAACTTTATCAAGTTCAAAGAAAACAAGAATTATAAGGAGAAGCCTTGGATTTATATAGATTTTTTTGAAGAGCTCAAAGTATGAGAAAACTCTCCCATGGTCAGGGTTAAGCTTACAAAGTGCAGCATATACAATCTCTATATTCTTGTAAGCCTCTCATCCTTCTGTACGGTTCCAAAACATACCATATTGAAAATGGTAGGTGTACTATCAGTACAGGTCCCATCAGGAAACAGATTTCTACATAGATTTTTCAAGAATCGTTAACAAAGAAAATGTTTATAGAAATAAACACAGATTAAGGGAAACAACAAGGGGTGTTTAGTTACCCAGATCCCAACATGCTCTTACTAGCCTTACACCAGGAAAAAACAAACAAACAAACAAACAAACAAACAAACAAACACACACACACACACACACACACACACACATACACACACGAGAAAATCATGCTCCTGAAGACCAGTGAGAGTCAGAACCTGAGAGGAAGGACTGCCCAAAGGGTGCTGTCCAGTTGAGTGGACATAGCCACAACCAGAAAGTGCTGCTCTTCACAAGAAAGGTGGTTAAGAGCTGTCCCTCCTCTTCCCTCTGATCCCTCCCATGAGCTCCCATTAGTCCAACTAACTAGAAACCACCCCATATGGGATTATAAGTGATGCAGTCAGCACAGGTCAGCCTCCCTAGTCACAAAAGAGGTGGGGAATAAATGTGGAAGAGTGCACAAGGAAAAGGCACAGTTGTGCCTTTTGCCATTCATCATTTTTGTTTGGTTTTCCTTTACTCAAACAAAACAAAACAAAAACAAAAAAACACAAAAACTCATAGTTAATAGAGGGTAGGCATATTTCTAATAAGTTATATCACTATGGGATGGTGTCAATTAAGTCACGCTGCCACCACTAAAACATAATATGTAACGTTAGCCAGTTCCAGAGCTCTTCAGACCAGGTGAGAGAGATCTGAGGCAAGAGGAGGACAAAGTGGTGCAATGATAATCAATATAAGATATGCAATATAAGATCGTATAGATGCTAAGATTTGAGAGGATGCACAACAAGTGAAACACAAGAACACAGGTATAGATGAAGAACCTATAGTCGTCTTATTTCACTTAACTGTACATACATTTTTAAAAATATATTCAGGTATTTGTTTACTTATGTAAAACTGAATTTCATCTACACTATCTAAAGGGGTATGCTTGGAGTTACTGATCACATTGCATACAATGAAACCTTACAATGTTTCGTTTCTCTAATCCTTCAGACTTCGTCTGCAGTGGAACAGCCCCTCAATCTTATTGACCATAAGCTAGTATTGAATCCAGACTTCAATTAACAAACAAAGCAAACTGTTTGATCCAAGAACTCATGCTAACACATTAAATTCCAAATGCCTAAATTAAAAGATTCATCCTGTCTAAGTTTATATTTTCCTGGGTTGTATAACCTTTTAGAATCCATTTCCACTATGGCTTCCCAAAGTCAGCAGTTACAAGTTAGGAAGATCTGGCAGTCTCTTTAGTGTAGGTGCATGTTCTTTGAGTGCAAATGCTTTTTTTTTTTCCTCTGGATCATGTTGAAGCTTGACTCTTATTAAACTACCTGTACCCAGTGATACCTAGGGGAAGTAGTGCTTGAAAACAACAGAGTTCTCCTGACAAATAAACTGACCATGGTAAAACTGTTTAAATGCATTTATTGAAGGGAAAACTGGATTTAGCATTTAGCTTCTTCAACATCTGCCCAGATGACAACATCCTGTATATCCAGGTGCCTCATTTCCACTCCATGAGACTCAGGATCTAACTAATATGGGGTTTCTGTGGTCTGCATAGTAAGATTTTTGTCCTCCATGGATATTAGACACAATGTGTTTTGGATTTGAAATACTTAATCAGGAAATAGATAAATCTAAGAAAATGACAATGTAATGCTTAACAAAAGTAAAATTATAAAGTGTTAAATTATAAACAAAAAGGTGCTGTTTTTCCTAATGATTCATTCTAATAGCTTTATGTTGGGCTAACAATAACGCCTAATAACGGTTATCAGAGTGAGTTGTAGGAAGAAATAGTGAACTTGGCCACTGAACAATGTCATGTTGAAATTCTACCAGTGGCATATAATTGTTTTATATATAAGTATTGTGAATCTCTGTTTGGAAACCACTTATAGTGAAATGAGGCTGATAAATTAATCTCAGTGATGTAACAATTCAGGAAAAGTCACAATTCAGCATAAAGTAAGATCAGCACCCTTTACATAGTTTCCTTCATAACAGAGCCTAAGTCAACAATGGCGTGCCAAATATTTATTGATTTTCCCTGTGGTCCCACGGAAACAAGAATAAGGAAAAATGGGAAGTGTTGTAGTAAAGCTGGCCATATCTTCCCAACAAACATAGCTCATTGCTCAGCCATGCTGGATATCTCCTTAAAGACCATTCAAAACAAATGCATCTTGGGACAATCCATCTGGGAGAGGATGGGTAAACAATATACTTTTAGGCAGGTTGCAAATAAGTCCCTGACTCTCATTTGACAAAATTAAGTCCCCATACTTTCAGGCCTGCTCGTGAAATATTCCCAGGACTCTAGCCCTATAAAGTCAGGGCCCACGGATACTGAAATTAATTGCTGGGATCATCTTTTATTGTTTGCTTATTTCTTTTAATATTTGAATACAGCAACATAAAGAAATACCTGAGTGAATTCTTGCAGGTTTTGATGTAATTCTTCCAGAACTACATGGTAAAAGCAACCTTTATATTTTGATAATTAGAAATAATTATATCAGCTAGCAGAATAAACCCAAAGTGACCAAGTAGTAGTTTAAGCCTTTAGTTCATTGGAGCCCTTATTTGATCTTTTGGTAGAAACACTGGTCTTCTGGATATTAAGGTCTCCACCTCAGAAAAGTCGAAGTTTGTGGGTAGAGAAAGCACACATTGAACAGGTAGGTGACTTTTATAAGTAATGGTAAAAATGGTTAAGTCTATCTTTCTCCATTGTTTATTTAATAATGTATTGTAGTACTAAGGCAACATTGTTACATGATTATTCTTAGTTTGTTTCATATGACACACCCTAGAAGACAGCACTCAAACCATAAAATATGTATCTCTCTAACTGCCACCTTAGCTGAACCTTCATTGAGCTATTACACCATGGTATCGGAATCAAGTCAGTTGTCTCTTTGCTTTGTGAAACATACCATGATTCCCCCAAAATAAGACATACCCTGAAAATAAGCCCATTAAGATTGTCAGACAGTTACAGAAGAAGATGAAATGACTGTATGTGAATAAATGTAGATTGTACCCGAAAAAATAAGACATCCTCTGAAAAGAAGCCCTAATGAGTCTTTTGGAGCAAAAATTAATATAAGACCCAGTCATTTTTTGGGGGAAACACAGTAGTAAGATCAGTGAGTTCAGTGATCAAGAGCCCATTGTCTCACTGACTTTGAAATATGATCAATGTGTTACCCTAAGTGCATCTGTGACATAAGATGTCCATACTTCAAGTACTCTGCAAATGATGTGATAATGATACCAATAAAAACATTTTAGATAAGAAAGAAAAATTATGTATCTGGAATATCCATTGATTGCTATAAAAATATATTGTTTTCACTCCCAAGGGGGAAGTGGTTCATTCAACCAACCTGACACCAGGTAGCTGAATGCTATCGACAAAGGATGGTGCTAAATTCAGTACTTAGTGTTTATCTATAATGGTAAGGTTGATGGATTTAAACATGAACTTGTAGAATGCCCAGTCAAATTTGAGTTCAGACATACAACACATTTATTTTTCAGTATAAATATGTCCAATTCAATATCTGGGAAATATTTATACTGAAAAAAAAAGATGTTCATTTAAAATTCAAAATAAATTGATATAACATATTTTATCTGGCAACCCCAGATATTTGACTAGATATTCTAAAGTGACAGTAGCAAGCATCAGTGAAAGGTTACTTGGATGTGGAATTCAATAATAGCATCTATCACTGTTAAAATGGTCACTTTATTCATTAGTCCCATTAGATAAGCAATGGAGCTACATATAATGGAGGATAGTTGTTGTCTACGAGACTGGTTATCCTGTACAAGACTGGTGACATATATATATGCATACACATACACCGTGTTTCCCCGAAAATAAGACCTAGCTGGACCATTACCTGTAATACGTCTTTTGGAGCAAAAATTAATATAAGACCTGATCTTATTTTACTGTACTATAAGACTGGGTTAGTCTGATATAATACAACATATATAATATAATATAGTATAATATCATATCATATCATATCATATCATATCATCATATCATATCATATCATATAATACTGGTCTGATATTAATGTTTGCTCCAAAAGGTGCATTAGATCTGATGGTCCAGCTAGGTCTTATTTGTGGAGAATATATATCCCCATTCCCATAGGTCCAATTCTTTCCCAGACTTCCCCAGTATTTTACTTTACTGGTCCCTGATCAAAATGGTTAACCTATTTGTCATCTACTGATAGTGTACAACTGTACTTTGTGCTATCTCTCCCCTCATTCTAATTTAATGACTAAGTTTATTACTCCTACTTCTTTTTACTGGAAAAATTTATTTTTATCACTATCATTTAGTGCCACCAATGAGAGTGGCTATTAAGCAGATTTTTTTTTTTCTTCTAGCTAGTGTCAACTTATTGCACCAACCCATGCCTTAATTAAGGACAAGGAATTTTTTTTCCCCTCTGTCAGTTGGTCATAAGAAGTCCTCAATGAGACCAGGAATGTGAGTTGAAAGAAAGAATCAGGTTCTGGTCAAGATGGAAGAGAAAGTAAATACTGTGCTTACCTTCTCTTGTGACCACATGAAAATTAAAACTAAACTGCAAAGCAACCATCATTGAAAATCACCTGAAATCTTATTGAACCAAAGCCCTATAAGTAAGGACGTACAGAAGAAGCCACATCAAGATTGGTAGGAAGGGCAGAGACAGAATAGGCTGGTCCCACACCCATGTGTCACCACTGAAAATCAGGAGGGACATCTCAGCTGAAGAGGTCACCCCCGGAAGGATCAAGGGGTCCGAGGCCACACCACACTCCCCAGCCCAGGCTTCCAGTGCCAGAGAGAGAAGATACCCTAATTTCTGATAGTGAAAATCAGTGAAAATTGTTCCTGAGTGAGAAGGAGGGTGCCTGGAGTCCCAGGCACTCTTCTTAAAGGAAACATGCATGGTCTTACTCAACAACAGAATCACTGGCTCTGAGCTCCAGGACTGCCACAGCAGCTGGAGAGGTGGTGGGGACATGCTGGGGGGTGGGGGGACTGAGGTGTCTAGCTTTAGGATGAGAGCTGGAGGGGCAGCTTTCTCCCAAAGGGGCAGCTGGTGGAAGCCATAATTTCTTTGTTGAACCCTCCCCTTTCCCCATGTGCAGACATAGGTAACTGTGATACTTGAGTTTCCATCAAATAGCCCCACCCTGTAGTTTCTGAGATCCCACCCTATCTAACTTTTGGGCACACATAAGCTGCTTTCAGGTGCTTTTTCATATATACCATGTGCCTTGGCTCAAGATGCAGACTTTCCAAGGGTCTTGAAAAGGTTTGTTGAACCCAGAAAAGCAGCTTCTGGCTTGAGCCTGTCCTGTACCTCTGGCTGAGCAGTCCTAAACCAGGAACCAGTGGCCACCAGGCTTGGTTTGCAGCTTGGCCTCTCGAGGTAACTCCAAGTCTGGCACAGGTGTCAGCCATCTGTAAATTGCTTGTGGCTCCTGCCGAGTGGCCCCAGGGGGACACAGGCTATGGCTGAACTTGAACTGCAGCGGGTCTCTTTGTCAGTGTCCCTGGGGCTGGAACACCCATTGGCCAGCTTCAAAACTAGCTGGATATGACCCAGCTGTCTCCAAGCTGGGGCAGATAGGCAGGCACCAGAGCCCTGTTGAGGCAGATTCTGCTCTGTAGGGTCAGCCCCTGTACCACAACTCCTCCATTGTAGTCAAGAGGAGACCTCATAACCAATGAACAGGATAGTCAAACTCTCCATTGACAAATAGTAATCAAGGCTCAACTATAACAGGAGTGCACATACAACCCACAAAAGGGACACACCTGGAGTGCATGACTCAGGTGACCAGGAGACTGTGTCACTGGTGCCCACAGCACACTTACTACATAAGGCCACTCAACTAAGACCGGGAGACATAGCAGCTCTACCTAATACATAGAAACAGGGAGGCAGCCAAAATGAGTAGACAAAGAAATATGTCCCAAATAGAGGAAGAGAACAAAGCTAAAAAACAAACAAACAAACAAAAACAAAACAAACAAACAAAAAAACAGAAAACAAAACTAAACAAATGGAGACAAGCAATCTACTAACCAGACACAGAGTTCCAAACACTGGTTATAAGGATGTTCACTGATCTCAGGGAAAACTTCAAAAAAGAGACAGGAAACATAAAAATAGGGATAGAAAACATAAAAATAATCTCAGAAATAAAGATGCAATAACTGAAATGAAGAATACATTAGAAGGAATCAACAGTTGATTAGATGAAGCAGAGGTTTGAAACAGAAATTTGTTAGATGAGGTAGCAGAAAATACCCCATCAGAACAGCAAAAGGAAAAAAAAAAAAATAAAAAGAATAAATAAAAAAAAAAGAGAGAGTTCAAGGGGCCTCTGGGACAATGTGAAGTGTACCAACATGTGCATTATAAAGGTACAAGAAGGAGAAGAGAGAGAACAATGAATTTAAAACCTATTTGAAGAAATAATGATAGAAAACGTCCCTAGCCTGGTGAAGGAACTAGATATACAAGCCCAGGAAACACAGAGAGTCCCAAAAAAATATGAACCCAAACAGGTGAACTGCATCATATTTAAAATGCAAAAGTTTAAAGACAAAGAGGCAATCTTAAAAACAGCAAGAGAAAAGCAGTGAGTTACTTGCAAAGGAACTCACATGAGACTGTCAGCTGATTTCTCAACAAAACTTTGCAGGCCAGAAAGACATGTCAGGAAATACTCTAAATGATGAAAAGCAAGGACCTACAACCAAGATTATTCTACCCAACAAAGTTATCATTTAGATTCAAAGGACAGATAAAGAGCTCCCAGACAAGCAAACCTAAATAATTCATCACAATCAAACCATTAATACAAGGGATCTTAGAGGGACTTCTTTAAGATAGAAATAAAATAAATTAAATAAAATATGAATAATAAAATGGCAATAACTACATACCTATCAACCAATTTTTTCAACATAAATGGATTAAATGCTCCAATCAAAAAAGCGTGGTTCTGAATGAATAAAAAAACAATACCTTTAGATATTCATATGCTGCCTACAAGAGATTAATTTCAGATCGAAAGACACACACAGACTGAGAATAAAGGGATGGAAAAAGATATTATGAAAACGGAAATAAACAAACAAACTAACTGAAAAATAGCTGGGGTAGCAATATTTATACCAGAATAATCGACTTTAAAACAAAAACTATAACAACAGACAAAGAAGGACCTAGTAATCCTATTTCTGGGTATTTACTTGGAGAAACACAAAATGCTACTTCAAGGGGACATGTTCACTCATATATTCATTGCAGCATTATTTACAAAAGCCAAGATATGAAAGCAGCATGGATGCACCTGAATGGATGAATGGATAAAAGACAGGTGGTACATATATATAATGGAATATTACTCAGCCATAAAAAAGAATGAAATCATGCCATCTGTGACAACATGGATGGACCTAGAGGGCATTGTGCTGAGCGTATTAAGTCAGACAGCGAAAGACAAATGTTATGTGATTTCACTTACAAGTAGAATCTAAAGAACACTATAAACAAGCACATGAAACAGAAACAAACTCATAGATACAGAGAACATTTTAATGGTTGCTAGAAGGGACGGTTGTTAGGGGTGAGTGCAGAAGGGGAAGGGATTAAGAAGTAGAAATTGGTTGCTACACAATAGTCATGGGGATGTAGGTTATAGCATAAGACATATAGTCAATAATATTATAATAACTATGTATGGTATCAGATGAATACTATTAGGGTGACAAATGGGAGGACAGTGGGGGTCAGGGTGAAAAGGTGAAGGGATTAAGAAATATAAATGGTAGTTATAAAATAGTCATGGGGATGGAAAGTAAAGCAAAGGGAATATAATCAATAATATAGCAAAGACTCTGTATAGTGCAAGGTGGGTACTAGTCAGGGGGATCACTTCATAAATTTTATTAGGTCAGTGCAAAAGTAATTGTGGTTTAAAAGGTCAAAAATAATTACAAAAACCGCAATTACTTTTGCACCAACCTAATATAAATTTCTAACTACTATACCATACATCTGAAATTAATATAAAATAATATTGAATGTCAAAACATAAAATGAAAAATAAAATAATTTAAAAAGCAAGAGAGAAAGAAAGAAACAGAGAAAAGTGACATGGACATCCAAGCTTCCTGTTCATTTAATTTACTGTGACTTCAGAATGTTTTTGAGCCTGAGGTGTAATAAACAACTTTCATCACAGAATGAATTGCAGCTGGTTCGGTATATCTTTGTGAGTTGATGGATATGTAGCTTGAGTTTCAGTCACTTATTGTCTACAACATAGCAGCATATCATGAGACATTGTTTAAAGAGAGAGAAAAAATGGCTATAAAAGACGTTACCTTGCTATAGAGAACTAGGATTTTGTGTTGTAACTCTCCTAGTATGTGCCCTTTCTAATGACTTTATACAGCATCCTTATCCTCTATGCATACCTCAAGCAGTTACACAATGAATGAGGCTTAGTTACAATCCCAAATGTTGTATGTGCTGTCTCCAAAGTCCAAAGAGCCTCTTTCTTAGACATTGGAGCTGAAAGGTGCAGGAATGTTCCCTTTCTCATAGAGAACATATCCCAGCACATCAGAGACTGCTGGACTCCTAAAGATTTCATCATTGGGAATTACCACTGAATTTCTGCTAAATTTATCTGCCAACCTCTGACACACATTTATCTAAATTAGTTAGGATATCTGACACTCCTGGTTCTCTGGATGCAATTATCATGATGTGATCAATACATTGAATTAATGGAAAATCACTGAAATGTTAAGATGGTCAAAGTCCCTGCAGACTAAACCATAGAATAAAGGAATTAATACAACCTTGGAGCAAGACAACGAATAGGCACTGAAGCTCATTCCAGGGAAACACTAATTCTTTTAATTCTCCCGACTGATGAATTTCAAGACATAATTATTCACCAATTCACTACTTGCATATTAAGTGCCAGAAATTTTGTTGCTCTGTTCTAGAAAAAGATACCATACTTGGAAGAGCAGCTGCAGTTACAGATATTTAGTTAAGTTCAGAGATATCCACTTGGCTTATGCAGAGACCAGATGGGCAACTGAATGAGAAGTAGGTGGGTACAAACACACCGGCAACCTGAGGGTATCAACTATGATAATTCTGTTTGTGTTAGGGTCCTGTTTTTTGTGCAAATAGACAACCACTTTAAGCATTGGAGATGTATTGTAAGTAGTGAGGAGTAAGCTATTTGGTGTTACTCCTACTGAAAAGCTTTAGATTTTATGCCAGCATACGAGTACACTTTGAAAGGGCCTCAAGTAGGAGGCAGATGTGAGAGCCAATATCATCCAGGATAAAATGTGGTGCATTCCAGGGCAGACCATGGAAAGTAAAAGGAAAGATAGGTTCACATAACTCTGTGAATACAACCTTAACCTTTTATAAAATTTTCTAATGCTTATCTGCACAATATGAAATAAATTTCATGCAAATCTCCTTTATATATTAATATTTTAAGATTCCTTTACTATATTGGTTACTTATTTATGAAATAAAAGAAATTATAAAGGACTACAACTTTCACATATATGGGTTAAAGGATAAACCATTATACTCAACAAATTTTGTGCATGAATGAACCTTAATTTGAATATCTTTCATTTGGGATAGTTCAGAATATATAACTCAGAGAATGTGACATGATTCCTAAGTTTGAGTTTGTTGGTCGAAACACTGAACCATATAGAAGAGTGGCTAACGATTTCACGCTTCCATGTGCAATCAAATTACTAAGGATGTGAAACCCAACAACCATAAATAAAAGAATTCTTTGACAGTGAAATATATGGCTAATGTACTTGAAAATGAATACACACTTACTCAATTTGCTCTAGATTCATCTTTGCTGCATTCAGCAGGAAGTTGTCACAGAGTAATGAAGATGCAGTACACACAGATGGCCCAGGTTTTTGTAGGGGCAGAGATCTGTATCCATCCATGGCAGCAGATCAGCACTCTCTTCTGATTACTTTCTAGAGGATTTCTGAGTT
Source organism: Rhinolophus sinicus (assembly GCF_057876585.1). Lineage (NCBI taxonomy): Eukaryota > Metazoa > Chordata > Mammalia > Chiroptera > Rhinolophidae > Rhinolophus > Rhinolophus sinicus. The sequence goes on from NC_142516.1 coordinate 159,243,410, forward strand.
ACTTATTTTCCATCTAGAAAAGAAATACACATTCACATTTGTCTTACACTTGTAAAATTACATTGTTGAAATTACTTTCAATCATAATTATTGTTCAATTGATATAATAAAATCACTTTAATATTATTTAATTCATTTGAGCCTCACTTTAATCCTGAACGGTATTTAGAAAGGGCTTTATTAATATTGATCTATTACAAAGTTGACCCTGAAACATCAATTAATTTGCTTAATATCTCCAACTTATAAATTGCAAACCGAGAATTAAAACTTAAACCATTTAATTAAAAAATTATAGTATTTTGCTATATATAGATGTTATTTGATAAATCAATAAATATATGCTTAAATGTGACTAAACTTTGCTTAATACTGGTTTAATCAAACAAATTAAAATACTTCCATCTAATGAAAAAATTGATCGAACATTTTGATCTCATAAATATCATCATCATTTATATTTTTTTCTTTGGTGAATTTATGTAATTGAAGCTGTGAGAAAATTAGAGCATTAAAGAATCTAGAAGATTTCACTAATATGGGGTATATAAAACTAAAAACAACAAAAGAACAAGACAAACAAATGAAGAAATAAAAACTCAGACACAGACTATAGTTTAGTTGTTACCAGAGAGGGGAAGGGGGGTAGTATCAAATATATGGTGATGGAAGGAGAACTGACTCTGGGTGGTGAACACACAACAGGATATATAGATGATGTATACAGAAATGTATACCTGAAACCTATGTAACTTTACTAACAATTGTCACCCCAATAAACTTTAATAATAGTAATTAAAAAAATCTAAAACATATGGAGAAATTAGAGCGTATCTTTACCTTGTTCATAATACAGTTAAAGACTTCTGTTAGCTAGCTAGAATTACCTCGAAAACATCAGTAAGCCCTATTTTAGTAAACAGAAGAGTTGGGCTACACAATAAAAATGAACAGACCGAGAAAAAAAACACAACACTGCACAATCTGGGAGCTTTGAGAATATATAATGGCAAGGCAATTCAATTCTAATGATTATTTAGGGCAAGTTGTAAAATAAAATTATTAGTCATACATGTGTGTTTAAGCTTTCATTTATTTGAAGCGTCTATTTATGACTTAAAAGATATACTTGCTTTGTAAGTCCATGTGATTTTGCATATTCTAAGATTTCTAGCTAAAATATCTTTCCCTTATACCACCCTCTTGAAGTACTCAGACCTTCCTTTTAAGCTCAGTTCATAGTCTTCAAAACTTTTCCAATTTATTACCCAAACCACCAATGCAATGCTGTCCCCTTGTTGTTATATTTTCAGTGTTCTATACTATCTCCCATAATGGACATTGTGGTTGAAAGCCTATTATTATTATTATTATTATTATTATTATTATTATTATTACTATTATATTTTTGCCCTCATTGTGCATCAGCAAGGCAGTTCTGATTTCCAGATAATATAGCTCCCCATCCTTCTTACCTTTGCCACTTCTGGGGTAAGACTCCTTCACTTTGTACTTTACCCAGAGAAAAGAGAAGGAAAACAAAATTTGAACTACATCATTGAATTATTGCTTTGATTAATTCTAAAGCCCATCTTAACTCCACATTTTCACTTTTGCCTTTAGATATTTTGTTATATGTAGTCAGTCCAAAGCATCATAAAATGTAAACAATTAATATTCCATGAACTATTCTTAGACTTATATGTACAATGCTAATTCATTTATCCACAACATCTCTATGAAGTAAAATTTATTCCCATATTGTGATGAGGACACTGAAGTCTAGAAATGTTATAAACTTGTCCAAAGATACATATCTATTTAAGTGGCAGAGACAGGATTGCAATTCAGGAAGTTTGGTGCAACACGTAGTCCTCTTAAGCGATGCACTATACTGCTTCCATTAGCTCATGTTTCACTATATGTGTATGTCTGTGCCCCACTTTAGTTCTTGGAGTGCAGACAATGTGGTCATTGGTCAGTATTGGTCTATGGATCACCATCATTCAACATCCTGCTTGGGAAATAATCAATCAAATATTGTTATAGGCAAAAACAGGGGCTCTTCTTTCAGCAAGGACAAATAATAACAAATAATGTGATGCGATGGAATTCTATCTGGAGAAACTAAACACATTTATCTTTTTGGTTTCTGTCTTCCCCTTCCCCAGTAGTATCTTGCCTTAATATTCTTCATAGTTTCCATTGAGTATTGAAAGATAATTTTAGTTTACAGAAAAATAGCATTTGAATAGCCTGTTAGTCAACTACTCACCCCAGCCAAAGCACTTGATGATCTATTATTCAATTCAAAAAACATTTAATATGTGAGAGGTGTGTGCTGAATACCATGGTATGGTGTCTAATTAAATTTCCTATCAGTATCGCCTTTTCCTATTATATAGGAGGTTATTTGGGAAATCCTGTTAGAGACTGGCCTAAGGCAACATTCAGAGGGTGGTCTTTTTTGCAATATCTCAATGTCTCATGGAAATCAGTTACAGCGAGGGGATTTGAGTTATTCCTGCATAAATAACATCAGAAAAAACAGTATTTAATGGTTGCCCAGTTCAATGGATTTAATTTTTAGGCTTGGGAAATATGGAAGAGGAAAGGGTGTCTAAACACTTGGGAGAAAAAGGAACTAGTTGAATATTCAAATGCATATTTTTCTTTAAATGCAAGTAATTATAGTTCTAAATCTTAGTTTCTGATTTTTATTGATGACTCATCCTTTTGCTGAAGGCTTAAAATTATTTCTTCAGATTGTAGGATCACTATGAATGGAACACTTAAATTGTTAGAAGCATAAACGTTATGTTTTTCTCCATAGAAAATGTAATTATTTTTACCTGGGGCATTGCTAATTAAAGAAAAGTAGCTCCCTATCGCTAATATATATAATAAAAAGGAAATGTAAGAACACATTAAAAATTGTAGTAATAATAAAAGATATAGTTCACATTTCACTTAGAATAATGGTTTACTTGCTTTCTAAAATATAATACTGAAAAGTAGATACTATTTTTTCATTTTGTTCTATTATGCAACATTTATTTCATTAAAAAACTAAATATACAGGCTGCTTGTTTTATTTTATCTTTAAAATTTTTGTGAGATTTAAATTTGTTTCATTAGAGATTTCTAGATGCCCTTATATATTTTTGTACATATTTTGTTAGATTTACACATAAGTATTTCATTTTTTGTGGTAATGCAAATGGTATTGTTTGTAATTTCAAATTAAACTTATTTATTATTCAAATATAAAAAAGCAATTGACTTTTTAAATATATGCTTCTATCTTGCAATATAGCTATAATTGCTTATTAGTTTCAGAGGTCTCTTTGTTATTATTTATTGTTTGAAGTTTTTACATAGACAATTATACTATCGATGAACAAAGACTTATTTCTTTCTTCTCAATTTGTAAAAGTTTTATTTCCTCTTCTTGTATAATGGCATTAACTAAAATACCCAGTGTGATATTTAAAAACACTGATGAGAGCATATATTTCTGTGTTGTTCCTGATCTTCATTAGAAAGATTTGAGTTTCTCTCAATTATGATGCTAGCTATAGGATTTTTTTCTAGATATTATTAAAAATTGAGGAACTGGCAAGTACCACTAAGTTTTCCTCTAATCCTAGTTTAATGAGAATTTTTAATACAAATGTGTGTTGGATTTTGTCAAATGCTTTTTCTGTATATTGATATGGCCATATGATTTTTCAGTAGTCTACTGATGTGATGGATTTCATTAACTGATTTTTGAATTCTGAATCACTATTTCATATATGGAATGAATTAGCAGACATTTGGTCCTGTCCAAAACTTTCACAGAGACATTTGCTTTATGCCAAGAGGTCCTTGATATTTGTTCCTGTCCATAATGTTCACGGAGATATTTGAGCCAAATTAACCCATCTATATTAACCGTTGTGCCATAACCATCTAGGCTACTGAGACAGAAGACTTAATACTGGCAATACAGCCACAACACAATCATTGGACCAATAAACGTAATAGCATTTTTTATGTGTTAATCCTATAAACCAAAAGTATAAATAAACGTAATTGGCTATCGAGATGTTTTCTAAATGTGGACATTTTAGATAGAACCAAATATCAATGACTATTTGGTATGGACCAAGTATGCCCATGGACATTTTTAATAGTACTAAATTTCAAGGACTTTTTGGTGTGGACCAAATGTTTCCATGAACATTTTGGACAGGACCAATATCAAGGAACATTTTTCTTGGACCAAATGTACCCATGGATGTTTTGGACAAGACCAATGTCAAGCTGTAATCAATCCTACAGGGTAACGCTGCTAATTATGTTTATAAATTGTTGGATTCAGTTTTCTAATATCTTGCTAAAGATATTACAATTATGTTCATGAGAAATATTGGTCTGTAGTTGTCCTTTCTTGTGATGTATTTATCTGGTTTTGGTATTAGGGTAATGCTAACTTTATAGATGAGCTGTGAAAAATTTTTTCTGTTCCTATATTCTGGTAGAAATTGTAGAGAACTGGTAATATTACTTCATTAAATATATGGTAAAATTGACTTAAAAAGGTAAACATGTGATTTTGTTTGTCTATAGAATCTTCTCCCTGTGAAATTGTATGTAAGTGTCATATCATGCTATGGTCATGCTTACATTATAAAATGTTTATCTAGAGTAGTTTGGCTGTTATATGTAGTCTTGGCAGGGCCATTTCTTCTCCAGGTATAATATGTGTGGCTTCAATTAACTCATGAAATTTGAAAAATATAATAAGATAAGATAAAATTTTACATTTAGAACATTAATTATCTTATTTTTCCTACAGGCATATCTTCAAACCAAAATAAATTTAAATGAGTGGATTAATTTAAATTGAATGCCTCTGTAAAGCTTCATATATATTTTTATCCAATAAATAGTATTTCCACTACAGTGGATTAAATCTATTAGTTTGCTCTGCATTATGTAAGTCTCACCAATATTTAAGACATATTTTGTTATTAAGCTTGTCCCGAATATATTACTTAATACATTTCTTGTTTTTTATTCACAATTTTTCCATAAAGTCTTTTGTAAATAAGTGGCAGCCAGAAACATATTCTAATGTTCTTATTATATTATCATTTCAATATTGAGATAGCAATACTCTTTCCACAGTCTATGCTCAATCAGAACTACAACAAATGTTTTGCAATTTGTACATTTTCAGGTGTCTCTGCTCATGCTTTGAGAGATATTGAATGTCTTTTAAAATGTTTACATTTATAAGAAATCTTTCCCAATAAGGAATGCCTATGCATTCTCATGGGCTTTCAACATAAGTCAAAAATAATTCACTCAAAAGGTCAATCATCATCATCATCATCATGATATAGTAGCAATACTATCAACATTTACACCAATATCTATTGAATGCTTAATATGTTTTGGAACTGGGTTAGGTTCGTACATAGCCCATTTTAACTAATTATGTCATTAAACCAACGTTGCAGATATTATCATCCACTTTTTAGAAATGGTGAAATTTAAGTTTGTAGATGTTAAGTCTTGCTCAGTATTCACAAATCATGTAAATAGTGTAATTTTTTTTTGTGAATCCAAAGATTCCAATTTTAGAAGAAACTTCTAATCACTATACTACACAGATCTTCCTATTTCTGAATACATCATTCACAAGTATTTTCTAAAAGGGTTAATTTACTCTGTATTTATTGATATGGTAGAAAACAGGGGGTGAGTTTTTCACTTTTATTACTATCAATCATTTTTTTTTTTTAAGTTTACGAAATTTCCAATAGCTATTCAAGAGTTTGAAGCAAGTAAAAAGAAGAGGTCTTTCATGAGCAATGAAAACAAAGTTATCTGATGGCATGCATCAAAGTCACTGCCACTACCATCATGACGAATATCAACACCACCATTGCCACCACCACCATCATTAACATTCCACTAGCCTGAGAGCTGTTTGAAAATGAAGCTCATGGATACTTTATTATCCACACTCTGATAAAAAACAGACAGTGAGCATATAAATTGATGGTCCATAGTACTGTATTCCTTAAGTAAAAAAGGTTGCATATTTGTTTTAAGAAGCAAATAAAATGTGTTGCTTTAGGTAGAAAGTAAAATTTCAGAGGAGAGTTTGATTTTCATTGTTATTGTCACTTTCTTCTGAGAGACATTTTAGAAATTCTTGCTAGGTGGTTTCAGTTTGCTGGTCTTGGAATAAACATTACTGTTTAGGGTACCAATGGCCATGTGTGACACAGCTCTGCAGAAAACATGTGGAGACACCTGAGACAGGTCTGGACGTTTGGTGATATGAATGGAGTAGTATGATGACACTGGTGAATCTGTGTTATCATGGTGGGTACTGGCAACAAAGGACATGGTGTAGCTATGAGATAAGGACCTAGATTTGGAATCATATAAGATTATCTGTTCCATAAACTCCAGAATAACTAAGCTTGATGAGATTATGTAGGATACAGTTGGAAACTCAAGGCTTTATAATTAGTGATATAAATATCTGTGATATCTGGGACAATCTTGGTAGTATTCTACAATTAACTAGACAATTAATTAATGACAATAATTTAGAAAATGATGTAAGGAAGGTTGATAAATTAGTAGATAATAGATACTCATTAAATATTATGCTTCCTGTTTTTACTGAAAAATAATAGGCACAATAACATGAACACTTACAAAATCATAAAGTATCATGTTTTTTATTACAGGTTTATTCATAGAAGCATGTGAAATATTCAAAGATAAAAGGTAGAGTCACATATCTGAAAGTCTTTACACTTTAATTGATTATGCAAATGACTATATATCACAAATGCCTTTATTGTAAAATATATATATCAGTGCATGATCTCTACCTAGATATCTTTGAGATCCTAAATTGTAAGCAGATTATTTTCAGAGCCAGTGATTAGGGCAAAATTATATTTATAAAAGTGTCTCATCACTTACTTTGAAAAGTTTCTATGCCAAATTGTTTACGAATTCATTGTTAAGGTAATGCTTTATATCAAAAAATATAGAAACCCATAGGGATTTATAGAACATGTTCTAGGAGTGTATAATTTCATCATCCCCACATTATAATGTGCAACATAATTTCCTCTTGAGAAAAATTAATGAAAACATAACTAGACATTATGATTATGGACATCTGTCTTTGTTTACGTTCATCTCAGCTTAATGTAGAAAATGTCAAAGAAAGAATGTAGGGTGAAAATTGTGTATCTTTAAGTTTTACTTTCATTGCTTAGTACAAACGGATCAAACAGGCATTGTGCTTCTTGTGTGGTAAGAGTTTAGCTAATGGATGTATAAAACAAACTGCAGAAAAAAACGTTTTGTTTCATTCTGGGCCACATGGATTCTGGTTTCTCTTGTTATTATTTGTTTTTATTTTGTTGTTGTTTAAATGATGCTTAATTTGAAATGTCTGGAATCTCTCCAAAATTTGGATCTTTACCAACACAAAACTTTGTCTTAAAACATATTACAGTTTTGTTTATTCTCTTGCCAAACAAAAGTAGCCACAAATGGTCGAATAACCCTAGGGAAGCCAGAGAACTGAAAATAAGAAGGAAAATATATTTTGTTCAAATGAGTTTATAATTTTTTCCTTTACAATAACAAATTTTTAAGTGTTGATAATACACAAAACTATGCAATGTTACCTCATTTTTACTAAAAATAAATAGTTAATGTATTTTTTTAACCTAGGGTATTCCTAACATTAACATACATCCTTCTACAATCAGGACATGCGAAATCCAGAACTCACACTTTCTTTTAATTAGCTATTTGATTAATCTGTTTTAATTAATCAATTTTGTTTTAATCAGATGTTAGATTTAATCATGTATCCTCTAACAGTTGTCTTTTTGATATAGATATTTCCAATCAGATTGCACTTTTAATTGGATTTTTTTCCAAATAAATACAAAATACAGAGTATAATTTACACTAGTTCACAACACTTATGCTTCAACCTAGAAGATGCAACCAAACTGTATTTTCAAATGTGTATTATTATTAACTTGCCATCCCTCCTATTTTGTAGATTTTAACGGTATAAACTTCCATAGCTTCCTCTGTTTAAGTAATGGTTAATAAAAAGTGCAGAAGAGGTGATTTTTAAAATCCCATATTGAAACTTAATCAGTTCTTCAAGATGGCTATGTTAACATTTCATGAAATTTGTCTTAATATCAATAGGCAGTGTTGCTATTTTAGAAATAACTCAATGTCCTCAGGTGCAAAATAAGATATTAGCTGTCTTACACCATACCCAAGCATGCACTTTTCCTTTATTTAACCTAACAATACCATTTGCCACAGAGTTTTCTTAAGATAATGCTTGGTTTTTACATTTCCATGTCTATTTATAAACATATGGCTGACAGCTGAGAAATGGTAACCAACACTAACAGCAGAATGCTAGCATCAGCCTTACTTGACAACTTTTCAATTGAATTAGTAGATCTACCGTTTAGTCCTAGATTTTAAAGCGGAATCTAGATTTTAACAAAATTCCCCTGGGTCACTTTTGAAGATTCTGACTCAATAGATACTTGTGGGACTTGAAATGCTGGATTTCTAAAAATACCTCAAATGATCCCAATGTCACTGGCCTTCCAGCCACCCTTCGTGGCAAGAATGTTGGGAACCATGTTAGCTTTCAAATGAAAGGTATCACTTTTTCCTACAATTAACATTATCTCTTACTTCTTTTTAAAATATATATCTATAATTTATTTAGCCTCTACTTTGTACAGAACTCAACATTCCTTACATAATCAAACGGACCAAATAATAAATCTTGTGACTTTTTTTGTTTGTTTGTTTTGTTTTGTTTTGTTTTGTTTTGTTTTTCTCACTTTAGGAAGAGGACACTTTCAATTCTCTCTCCACCCTCCTGCTTTGACTTAGAATCTTCAGACTCAGTTGTAGTCCTACGTCATCTTTAACTAGTATAAAGGACTAAATTTGTGGGAGCTACAGATTGGTGAGACCCAGTGTGAAATGAATGTATGGGACAACTTTTTAAAACGACTTTTTTTTAAGAGAAGTTTTATGTTCACAGCAAATTGAGCAAAAGGTACTTAGAGTTCCCACATTCCTTTTTTGCCTTCCACACACATTGTCTATCTCATTACCAATAAACCCCACCACAGTGGTACTTTGTTACAATTAAGGAACCTACTCTGGCACATTATTATCACCCAGAGTCCACAGTTTACATTAGGGTTCACTCATGGTGTATATTCTATCAGTTTGGACAAATGTACAATGTCATGATCCCATCATTACACTGTCACAAAGAGTTGTTTTGCTTCCCTCAGAATCCTCTGTGTACCACCAGTTAATTCCTTCCCCCACTCTCCAATTCTTGGCAACCTCTCATCTTTGTATTGCCTCCATTGTATTGTCTTTTCCAGAATGTCATATAGTTGGAAACTTACAAAAAATAAGAGACAGAATTATTAAGAATATCAACACAGCACCAACAGAGTATTATATAAGCAATTGGCCCTCTCTGTGGTGCTGAACTGTTATATACCTAAAGCTAGTCCTGATTCGCAAACAGGACACTGGCTTTAACTATCATGTCAGATCATTCAGTTCCCTGAGGCCCTGCCTTTCTCCTTCTTGAACAGTTTCTTTATAGAAATTTTACTATTATCATAAGGTCACAAAAATGATTGCAACTGCTCTGCAATCTGTTCAAGGGAAAGTGGTTTGGATAATAAAATTCTGTATACAAATTTTCAATTATTCCCTCTCTTTTTTTCTTATGACATTCACCTACATTTCCATCTGTGGTGCTCTCCTGTGGAACACCTCTTTTGTTTTCTTTCTCAAAACATAAACTCCCTGTAGTCTGCTTAATATGTAAAGAAAGTAAACATCTGACTGTGAGGCTTGGGGGGAAAATGATTTCTCCTTACATAAACTATCATCAAATCCACATATTTTCAATATGTTCCATACTCTTGGCTGCAGGCTACATGTTGCCAAAATAGCTGAGTTTTGTTGGATTTTCCCTTTACAACAGGCAATGGTGTCTACCACCAAACAGATATGTTAAAGCTGTAATGTCAGGTATAATTTAATGAATGGCTTTCACCTTCCGGTATGTTTCTGACAACTCTCATCTGTTTATAACCTTTCTGTTTTCTTTTTTTTCAAACAATATTTACTCTCTTACTAAATATATCATTATTGTTATTTTAGAATTATAAGTCTTGTCTCAACATAGGAGCATCTGTTTGTTTTTATTTTAAGCTTTCTAGTATGTTTTCTGAATATTTTCCTGAAGTCAGAAAGCAAAGATACAGAAAATACTGTGGTGTCTAAATTAATGTTCAAACATCACAGGTGATCAGTAATGCCTTCTCACAATTGAAATGTTTTGGTAGCTTTCTTTTTTCTCAATAGAAGCAAAGGAAATAAAAATTCAAACTAACACAGAATATCAGTTTGTATAACTTAAAGGATAATTTCCAATGGCACTCAGACTTTAATTTCTTTTTTTCACTGATACTATGATTTCATCTGTTGTATGTTTAAATAATGTTCCTTAAAATTTCTTTCAGTGGATCTTTTTAGTTTGTCTAACGAAGATTTAATTATAAGGATATATAACATTTTGTTTTTTAAATGAATTTTTATAATACATAGAAATAATTCCTACTAATTATATCAAAATTTTGTCATTAATATGGAGTTTAGGTATGGTTCAAAACACAATGGAAATTTAATAATTGCAATAAAATTTAAAAATGAACGAAAGTTAACAAAGTTAACATCATTATTCTGGTTCTACTAGAACAATATGCATTCATTATAATTATTAAAATTATATAAACCTTATTTTTCTATTTTTATTATAATGTTCAAATAGCATTACGTATTTTTGATACAATCATCTGAAATAATCAGCTTAACCACTTTTTTATATTGACTATATAGGACCAGTGAGGAATTTCACCAAATCTGGTGAAATTGTTTTTTTCTGTTTGTTTGTTTGTTTAGTAATTATGTTGCCAGGCATGTCATAAATAAACATACTTAGGATTTTATGTTTATTCTTGTAATGGCTTTTATTGACTAAACTAACAAGAATAATTTAAAGTATAGGCTAATATTTTATATATAATATAACTTTTGTGTATTTATCTTAATTGAATTCTTGGCACATGGCAGTGAATGTTTTACTCTTGTGGCAGCAGCCAACAGTCCACTAATTGTTTTGCTAGAGCTGATTCAATAGGTCTTCCTCTATATAGCTTTCAATTGATGAGTCTTTATGATAAAATTACTTCATCACTGATAACTATAATTAATGATACAGTTCTGACATGTTGGACAGATATATTTAAATGACAAATAAACATTAAATTAAAAAAAAATGATGATTAGGACAATATTTTGCAAATAAGCATTTGGTAATAGAGTCATACAAGTTTTCTATCCTCAATTTTAGTCTATTTAGCAACCAGGTCAAATCTATTGCAGCAATATAGAGTATAGCTGATAGCAGAAAAAATCCAATTTAACTTTGAAATATGTTCCCAGAAAATTTCTGGTATTCACTACACATACTCCCAATCCAAAAATAGGAAATATATAAACAAAATCAAGGAGTGAACCAAAACCTGGAGCAAATGATACTATAAGATTTAACAAGTCCTTAGAGTTAGGGCGAAGATTAAGAGTAGTTGGTTTCCCCGTATTCCTTTTATTTTTGGCTCTGTTTGAGACAAATGGATGCTTATTTTCCTCAAAAGATATGAACTGAAACAACTTTATTTCAAAAAACTTTATCTATGTGCTCCGTTTATGATACTAGACAAATCTTTACAGAAGCAGTTTTCCAAGGAGATTTTAGTAAAGTAATGTGTATTGGCCTTAGAGAAGCCCTGTCACAATATAAACGGAAAAAGAAAGTGAACATAGGAACCAAGTTCATAAGTGGGAAAAATTGAATATCTCTAATATGTAGTCAATGTAAAGAATCAAGAAAGACTTTACTTAAGATAAAAAATAAGAGGTAGGCCCTCAGAATGCTCTGCATTGAGAAATTAGAGATGGCTGCTTCAAGAGTAGTAAGATGAATAATGAGAGACGTTTCTTTCTTTCTTTTGTTTTACCTCATTTTCTTTTGAGAGATGTTTCTTTTAAAAGGTGATTAAGATTTAGCAACAACAAAAAATATTGCAAAAACCTTACTGGATATATATATATATATATATATATATATATATATATATATATATACATATATATATTAGGCATATACTCTGATCTTTACTTAAGTAAAAGGAACTTGGGAAAGTTGAAACTATCAAAAGAATATTAGCAGTAGTAATAATTATTTAATTATTTAATTTCCAAAAAGTGCAACTTAATGTTATGCACAGGAGCAAGCAAACACACTGTAATAAATCCTGTCTAGGTAGGGAATAACAAATGGAAATATGTAATTTCTCCTATGTAATTCTTATGTTTGGTATTTTTCTCCTTTTAACTCAAGTAGTTATATATTGCTAATGTGGCCTGATTATCAAAAGTGACAAGAGGTAGGCTACATGTGCATTAGTCCTTTTAATAACAATATGAGATGATCTGAAAGCTATTCTAATAATTAGTTAATTATTATTCATGGCAGTGGTAACAGAGATGGAGATTAATTCTGGAGATTGATAGTTTATTCATGCTAATTCTATTAAACAGATTAGTTTCAATTAATCTTAATCTATGCCCCATTTCTCAAACCCATGTCTGAGTTTACTATTTTGGAGTCATTTCTGAATTAAAATTCATATTTTAGTTATATTTAATCATATGAATTAAAATTCATATTTTAATTATTATTGATTTCATTCAAATTTTAGTTTATCCTGGGATGTTTTTCTGTCCTTTACATAAATATTGTGTGCTGTTTATTAAACTTTTGTGTCTTAGCTCTGAATCTGCTATTTTATACTCCACTTTGTGATTTAGAACCTAAAATTCCTCAAAACAGAACGCATTTCTGCTCGGCTGGCTCCCACTCAACCAGGCACTGTCAATAAAGAGTGCTAGAGGGAAACTGGAAAGCTGGAGGAGGAGGAAGGGACGCCTACCTTACTGTGTACTTACTGTTTGTTTCTGCTTGTTATTCTTGCTGTACAATAAATCACATCCCAAATGTAGTGGCATGGAACTCTCACTTTTTTTCTAGGTAGCAAATTATTAGGTTGGTGCAAAAGTAATTGCGTTTTTTAACAAGAATTTTTAACCTTTTAACTGCAATTACTTTTGCACCAACCTATTACTAGGTAGGTCAGGAACTCAGTGTGGGCACAATTTGGCATCCCTTTTATAATTGCAGTCAGCTATTGGCTAAGGCTACTGTCATGTGATTATCCTATGACATAATTGGGCCCTCATCAAGGATGGCTCATTTCAGTTGCTACAAGTTGATGCTGGCTGTCAGCTGGAAACTCAGCTGGGCTGCCTACTATATTGAATACAAGGGATCTTTTCATCATGGCAGTCACAGGGAGACAGAGCGTTTACATGGCAGATGATTTCCCCCGCAACAGTTGTCCAAGAGAAGCACGGGGGAGTAGGGTTTTGAGACCTAGCTTTAGAAATAACACAGCATCACTTCTGATGCTTTTTCTCTTGGATACTGATCTGACAATGATTCAAAAGAAAAGGACATAGAGCCCACTATTCTATATGAAGAGCATTCAAGAAGTCAGGGTCCCAGGACCATGGAGACTCAGCACCTTATAGACCCTAGTTTTAGCTCTTCAAGGCCCCTCTTCCAAACTTCAATGTTTTAATAATCCTCACCTCTTCTCTTTCCTCCCCCTGTCTTAAGGGGCACTTTAGTCAATTTTATTTATTTTCAGTTGCTACTCAAAACTTAGTATCAAGTAAAAAACTGTTAACACTCAATTTTTTAAGTTAAAATAACTATTGTGATCTTTGTCTCCTCATTGAACACAATGCTACACATAGAAAGCCAGTAATTAAAGACCAATGAAAACTGACTAAGCTAATGTAAAAAATAAAATATTTAAAACTGTCTGTGAAGAATTTAATTGTATCTGGAAATATTGATATTTTAAAGGGAAATTATTTTATGTGAATTATAGCATTTTATCAAGAACTAAATGTTGACTTGTTTTCACTATGTTCAAGTTCCCGTAGGACTGTGGGGACAGAGCCCCAGAAAGCAGTTACCAGGCTCTCGGCCTCACATAGAAAGGTGCTGGCTCAGGTAGTAAATGGTCATCAACTGTGATTGGATGGCCATCGGCTGTGGCTAGTTGGCCGTCAGCTGTAACCAGTGAGCCATTGGCCACTAATATAACTGCTGTGGCTATGCTAGCAGAAAAAAATGGGGGCTAGCAAGAAGACGGTTGCTGAGCCTGCAAGCGGAGCAGTGAGGGTTGAGAATTGTGTGGCTCCTGTTTCCTGTTTCTCCAACCCAGCCGCCAGCGAGAATATAGTGATATGACTCCCCCATCTATGGCTCCGTGGGTGTTCCTTTTAGGCCTCACCGTATCCTGCATTCTTAGGTGGGGAGCGGGAGCAGAGACCCCGCAGGCCGCCCCGCACGACAAGGACATTTTGGTCCTAAACATTAATCTATAGTAATAAAGTTTAATGCATACTATTATAGTAGCTAAAATATGGAAGTATGTAGGGAATTAAATAATAATCCACTTATTTATGAAATAATTAATTGAAGGATGTTTTAGGTAAGAATTTATCCAGATGAATAATTTTCACTGCAATTACACACACACACACACACACACACATACACACATATGTGTACATATATATATATATATATATATATATATATATATATATATATTTAATCATATTATTGGGTGATGGATGTTTGCTATGTATGTGATACATACACGTGTGTGTATGTGATTTATATATACACATTCAGTGACAATCATTTCAATGAAAAATACACATTAATGCATACATATTATTTTTGTTTATAGGATTTACCATTAAATAGCATAATGACTGATTTCCCTCAAATTTTGCTTAAGCATATAATGGCCATTGCTTTACCTGTTTGCTAAAATTGTGTTTTTGCATTCCTTGAAACATAGCAACTCATGATTTCTCCCAAGCTCATCACTATTAGTAAAATTTTTTTCGGACTTTGGCACTTTCACATTTTTTCAATCCTTTTATCCTCAAGTTTAAAAGTTTTGGTAAATATTCGTCTGTGAGTAGCTCGATTTCTAGTCTTAACTTCAACTTACAGAACTTTTTAATTTCCTTATTAGTAGCATCAAAATACCACCTTTTCCTTACCTAAAATTTAAAAGTTGTATGGCAGGTTTCTTTGTTTTTCTCTATCTCAGTGAGTAAATGGATTGAAATATTTGACAGGGGAAAAAAAAAAAAAGTATATATATATATATCAGAGCAGCCTAACAAGAGCAAAATGCAAGAAACTAAGAGCCAAACTATTTGTGTTAGAATGCTTATTTTTCACCTTATGAACTCTAATACTAAATGAATTACTTAACCACTTTGTCCTTCAGTTTCCTCAATGTTAAAATTGTAACGGCCCATCTAGTCAATAAGAAGATTAAATATGTTAATGTATTTAAAGCACTTAGAAATGTTTGATGCATAGTAAGAACTATTAAAGTGTTAGCTATAATTGTGTCAACTACAAAGAAAGATTTATTTCTGAAGAGTAGTATCCCTAACTTAAATTGTTTAGATGTAATCACTAAAGTTATATAAGACCATAATACATTTTCACAAAAGCAATTTGAGGTTGTTTTACAGATCAAGGGGGAATGTACCTTAAAGAAACTGCATTTTGAAACATATCTAAGAGCTAAATACCTTTCTTTCACATAGCTGACCCAATTAAATGTGCATCACCAAAATATAAAAAGTGATAGTTTATTTTCAGCAAATACGTTAAATACCTTAAATATATGTTACTATAATAATCTATTGGTATTAACAAAAGAGGGAACTAACATTGGAATGAGACAAAAAAGATGTACATGTTAAGATATGTATTAAATGATTGTTTAAAATTGTATAAATACTTAATATCTTAAGTTATAAAATAATATAAGCTACAAATATTGTAATATGTGGATAATTTTAACAATAATATATCACAGCTAAATGTTGCATAAGATATGTTTTACTAAGCATCTACGCTGTTTAACTAAATGAAATTGAGAAATATATCTATAAATGAGAAAATGTATTGCTTATTTAGTGATGAGTAACTAGATAATACTGACCTATCAAAATAATCAGTAGCTTATTGGTAACAAACACATGAAAGACTACCTCCTCCCTTAGAGTGAAAATGCAAATTTTATTATAGCAAATCTGGCAATATGTTGCTATTTTTCATATCAGTTACAAAGTTGAAATAATGGCTTAATTTGAATAATCAAAGAAAAAAATGTGTATTAGACTCATTTTTAGCATTGGACTGTCTCATAATATGAACTATTTAATAAAGATTTTTATGATTGAAGAGTGGAGTCAATATTATGTATGATATATATATATATATATACATATATATATACATATATATATACATACATATATATATACACATATGTGTGTATATATATATGTGTGTGTGTGTATATATATATTTCTTTCCTCCTTCTGGGTTAAAGCACAATAGCAGTCTGTTGAAATTTAGAAGGCCTTAGTAAAACAGTCTCTAGTGTGGCGTAAAAAAAGAAAAATTACCTAAAGAAAATGATAACAAGAGGCCAACAAACTTCTGACTAGCAAAGCAATTGATAGAAACAGCAAAGTTGTTAAAGTAGAAAGGAAGAAACATAGAGGAGTGCAATGATAGGATTAAGCATATTTTATTACTATTAATATTGTCATTATATTATTTTACTTTTATTAATAATAGCTTTAATTTTTAGAGCAGTTTTAGATTCACAGAAAAATTGAGCTGAATTTCCATATACCCACAAGCCTGTACAGAATGTCCACTGTTACTAACATCTTATATTAGTATGGTACATATGTTTCAATTAATGAATCTAATTGATACATTGTTATTAACTAAAGTCCACAATTTGCTCAAATTATTTTAGTTTTCACCTAATGTTCTTTTTCAGTTCCAGAATGCTATCAAGGATACCACCTTATATTTAGTTGTTCAAGTGTCTATCATCTCTTACCTGTATTACAGCATCAGCTTCCTAACAGGTCTCTTTGTTTCCATTACTTGTGTCTCTGCTCCCATATTCTAATATTTATTTTATTTTCATTTTCTCCATCCTCTAGCAGATAAGCAGCATGACAACAGGCACTTTTTTGTTTGCCAAGCACTTGGAATAGTATGTGGCACTTAATATTAATCTAACCCCTCTCAATAACTAATATCTTTACTTTGAACTTTTTTCAAACTCATGGATGCTTGTCATGCAATTTCACAGCACTGGCTCCAAACATTCATGGCCATAGCTTTCTGTTAATTGCATCCATACAATCCATTTTATCTTCAATCTTATACAAATTTCCGTTATGTTTAAAGATATCCTGCACACACACTTACTCTCTCTGCTTTTCCTAGCCATCACTAAGACTGATCTACAGTTTCAAGGTCGGCCAACCCTTTTCTTGTTTCATATTAATTCAGTCTTCTTTCTTGTTTTTAGTCTACGCAGACTGATCCAAAACCTTGCTTTGATCTTCAGAAACTGGTGCTTAAACATTATGAAAACATTAAGTTAGACAAGAAGATCTTGATAAAGCGTTTCTTATTCATTTATTTTATTGTTTACATTTAAAATGTAAGCTTTTTAAAACAGTGGGTCTTCATGATTTTCAAGTTTTGTTGATGAAGATAGTTTCAGAATTTAAAAAGTGAAAGCCTTAGATTTTAAGAACTAATTAAGATGGTTCCACTTGAAAAAATTAAATGGCATTCAGTAAAGCACAACCTTAATATCTCAATCTCTCTATATATGATTTTCTGGATATGCTATTACCATTCCACTGTGTAAAACTGCTAAAATTGGTGTCATAAATTTACAGTATGTTCGTATAGTCCAAGGATAATTGACATTCCAGTATTTTCTGTGAATTGAAGCCTTAGCATGCATCTCATTGACAATGACATTTTTAAAAATAAAGTGACAATTATTGACACAGTACAATAAAGCAGAAAATGGGCAGACGCCATAGACTATATAATCAGTACAAGGAAGATTCTAGCTAGCATTCATAATATACCAGACAAACCGATGGGGTATTTAGTGGTTAACTCTAGTGTAATGACAATCTCAAGCCATCTGTCTTAAAAGCCTGTAATAATAAGGTCCTCTGCTAAAACACCTGTGTTAGAAAAAAGACATTTGGATAATTAAGTGATATATTATACTTCAAGACAAGAACTCATTACTGATATACTACATAAAGTTTATGTTTAATTTGATGGGATAACAGCAGTTAAATGGAAAGATTACAATGCAGTAGTTGGTAGCAAGTTTCAAAGTATTTGGTTCAATGATTTATGTGTTAGTTTTTCAATTGACTTTAAAAAAGGCGTCTTTGTGTGCTTAGAAAACAGCAGTCCTTCTTTTGCAAATTTATATTATCAAAGTAAACTTTCTATTTTAAATAATAACTTTTTGTTTCTTAATCTTACAAACTAGCATATTAAACAGCGTTAATCTTATGGCCAATAAATTCAAACTCTTTTTTTATTGAGGGGACTGTTCTTGGTTTTCTAATTTCCCTGTTTTTTTATCTTTTAACATATACTGATTGCATCCAAAATGTCTAATGTAACTTTCTTATATCAAGCTCTAGCAAGGCTATATATCTCACAAGTAGTCCATATTACTGTGACTTTAAAATTTAATTAAAGTGTGAAAATGTAGACAATGATCAACTCCTTAGGATGATGCAATATATTTTTTTTTTTACAATTTATTTTTTAAATTTATTGGGGTGACAATTGTTAGTAAAATTACATAGATTTCAGGTGTACAATTCTGTATTACATCATCTATAAACCCCATTGTGTGTTCACCACCCAGAGTCAGTTCTCCTTCCATCACCATATATTTGATCCCCCTTGCCCTCATCTCCCACCCCCCACCCCCCTTACTCTCTGGTGCACTAATTTTTATAAATTACCTTTATTAGTTTCCTAGAGCTACCATAAGAAAATACCACAAACTGGGTGTCTTATAATAACAGACATGTATTATCTGAAGTATCAGCAGTGTCACCTTCCTTCCAAAGGCCTTAGGAAAGGATTATTTCATACTTCTCTCTTAGTGTCCTCAGGCATTCTTTTGTTCATAGATTCATCACTCCAATCTCCCACCTTTACATGGTTCTCATGATATGTCTTCACATTGTCTCCCCTCTGTATGTCTTGTGTCCAAATATCCCCATTTTACGTGTACACTAGTCATGTTGGATTAGGCCCACCATAACTACTTCATTTTTACCTGGTTAAATCTACAAAGACTTTAATACCAAATAAGGTCATATTCTGAGGGACTGGATTAACACTTCAACATACAATTTTGGTGGGACAATAAGAAAAGATGAAATACTTCCATTTGGAGCATCATGGATGGTACTTGAGATCATTATGCTAAGTGAAGTAAGACAGAAAAAGTCGAGAATCATATGACTCCACTGATATGTGGGATATAAAACTGAAAACAACAAAGAAACAAGACAAACAAATAGAGAAACAAAACTCATAGACATAAACAACATTTAGTGTTACCAGAGGGTAAGTGGGGAGGAGGGAGGTAGATGAGTGTAAACTCGGTCAAATATATGATGATGGCAGGAGAACTGACACTGGGTGGTGAGTACACAGTGTGATATATAGATGATGTATTATAGAATTGTACACATCAACCTATGTAATTTTACTAGCCATTGTCATCCCCAATAAATTTAATTTAAAAAGTAAATGTTTCTTACACGAAAAAATGTTGGGACACATTTCAATCCATAGTGTTGAATATAATTTTATTTCTGACAGTTATCATTTCTGTGATCCTAAGCAAGTTATATAATCTCGGTGTGCTTCTATTCTCTTATAATGTATGTATAGTAGCATTGTGAGGAATAAAGGCACTAATGTACAGAAAGTACTTAGAACACATAATGATGTTAAAATTTTGGCTATTGTTCTTGCCTAAGTGCCATGGCTAGTCTTATTTCATTCTTTAGTTTCTTAAATTAATTATTCATTCTTTTATAGCAGGTCAGATATTATGTTCAACTTTGTCATTGGGAGTAGAGAACCTCATGAGTTACAGCGGTTGGCCAAGAAACATCCGCAACAATGTCATAGTGTGTCCTGACCCAGTCCTCCACCAGGCCAGCCTATGTCTCACAGTGTACACAAATTACTCCCCACTTCACATTACTCCTTCTTCTGTTATGACATGTGGCCTTCATTAAAAAAACTTGAGTATTCAAATGATAGTGATACAAGCAGATTAGGAGTCTGGTCACATTTGCCTCCCTTTCAGAAATGTTATTGACCCTTATAGAAATGAACTAACATTAATGTTTAGAAAGGCGCTCCATTCTGTCAGGAATAATACTAGAGCCTTATGTAAAGTTAAAGTAATGTGGTATAAAAAAACATAATTTAAAAATGATGCTTATATAACACGAGTCTTCCCTCAGGAAACAAACAAAGGAATACATTTCTTGGTTGAAATGAACCAATAAACCAATCCCTCCCACTTTAAGGAAAGCATGCCTATATTATTATCCATACTGAATAGAAATATCACGTTGCAATTTATAATTTTAAGAGTTAAAAGCATCACTCAGATATTACATAAATTGAACATGTGTCAACATTTTCTTTCACATTATTGAAGGAACCAGATGATAGCAAAGCTAATTCAAAGGACAATTCAGGAGGATCTAAAGAAAGAATTCTGGAATAAGATTGCTGACTTAGATAAAACTGGTTATATCCTATAGGGCAACAACACTATTAACTGTAGTGCTATCTTTTCTACTTAATATAAATAATGTCATTCCACATATAGATGCAATCAGTAACACATTAATTTTTTTTTACATTGACCAGTCAGTGTTTTTTAATATAAAATAAAACATATAACAAAGATTTACTTAATATTATTAATTTTGCTGATATGACACTGCAAACATTAGTTACATTTTATCTAATAAGATTTTCATCATATTTACCTTGAAATAGACATGAACCTCACACAAAAAATAGCAAAATAAGTAAAAAGAAAGTAGGCTGTGATATAAATATCTATGCATTGGTTTCTTAAAATCAAATATCTTTCCTCTAAGAAATATAAACAGTAGGTAACATATAACTTTGTGTTCTAAATATGAATGTATCTAACATCAATTATGACAATTTACACATAAAGAATGCGCAATGTAAACAGACAGACCTATAATTACGTATAAACAAATAAATAATGAAGAAATCCTTTTTAATACATTGTTGAAAGTAATTACTATCAAATTCTCTTTAGGATTTTTCTCTAATAAAATTAAATTAAAAATATGAGATTCTGGCAGTGTAGAGGTACCTCAAAAAACTAAGAATAGAATTACCATATGATCCAGCAATCCATCTCCTGGGTATCTACCCAAAAACTCTGAAAAAATTTATCCATAAAGACATGTGTGTTCCAATGTTCATTGCTGCTTTATTTACGGTGGCCAAGACACGGAAACAACCAAAATGTCCTTCGACAGATGAATGGATAAAGAAGTTGTGATATATATACACAATGGAATACTACATGGCAGTAAGAAAAGGTGAAATAGTACCATTTGTGACAACTTGGATGGATCTTGATATTATAATGCTAAGCGAAATAAGTCAGACAGAAAATGTCAAGCACCATAAGATTTCACTAATATGTGGTATATAAAACTGAAAGCAACAAAAGAACAAGACAAACAAATGAAAGAATAAAAACTCATAGACGTAGACAATATTTTAGGGCTTAGCAGAGGGTAAGGGGAGAAGGGGGCTCTAGGAGAGGGTAAAGGGGATTTAATACATGGTGATGGAAAGAGAACTGACTCTGGGTGGTGAACAAACAATGTGAGATATATGTATTACAGAATTGTATACCTGAAATCTATGTAACTGTACTAACAAGTGTCACCCCAATAAACTTTAATATCTATCATCTATCTATCTGTCTGTCTATCTATCTATCTATCTATCTATCATCTATTTTTTTACCACCAACTAGTATTCCATAGATGATAGATAGATAGATAGATAGATAGATAGATAGATAGATAGATAGATGATAGATAGATAGATAGATAGATAGATATACATGTTTCTAATCTACCATTATGCATTGACCATGATCTTCATTAGCGAGTTTAACTTATTTCCATTTCAGATGAAAATCGGGGATAGAAATTAATTAGGATGATGACAAGTATTTTAATCATCTTTAGACAATGATCGTTAGGTATATACGTATGAGTAAAACCACATTTTTGAAAGAAAAGTTAACATATATTGGGAATACACTGCAGGTATGCTGCATAATAATGAGTCAAGATTATGATAAGCAAATATTCCATGACTTTATTCTTTTTTTGCCCTGTTCTTTTCATAGAAAATGTTTTCCATTAGCAAAGCTTATATACAGAACACATTTTGTTCAAAAATTAAAGTGTACAATTAAGAAATTTAAATGGCATATTTAAGATATAACTTAAATAACTATATTATCTAGTTTGGGGTAAATATTTAGAACTACCAATACTTGAGAAAGCATACATTTGAAATTTCTCAGCATAAATTTTGTGAACATAGAAACCAATAAAACAGTACAAATAATGAAGATATTAAATAAAAACATATAAAATTTGACATTCAATTACAAGCTTGAAATAATGGAAACATAAAGAATGCTATAACATACAAGTACAAACAACACAGAATTGTTCAAGTATGCCCAGAACACTTATGAAGATTGAGCATATAATTTATTATAAAGCAATCACAATCAATTTATAAAGGATTATTGTTATACACAACCTATTTTCTGATCACAATGCAATTAAGTAACATTAGAGAAATCCATTTTATGTATATATATATATAAACTTGTAGTTGACATTCATTATTGTTCAGCTTCAGTTTCAGATGTACAATGCAGTGCTCAGGCATCTACATCATCCCCGAGGTGGTCTCCCTAATGAGACAAGTGTTCATCGTACCCTACAAAATCTTTACAACATTATTGATTACATTCTCCAAATTAATTTCAAAACCCCGTGGCCATCTTGTGGTTACTGAATGTTTTTTAATCCCCTCACATTTCCCCTTATCCCCACCCCCCCTCCCAACAAGCAACCTTCAGTTTTTCCTCTATGTCTCCAAAACTGTTTCTGATTAATTGTTTCACTTATTCCTTTCTTTAGATCCACATAATTGAGATCATATGGTATTTGTCTTTCTCTGACTTATTTCACTTAACATAATGTTCTCTAGGTCAATCCATGTTGTTGCAAATGGTAAGATTTTTTCTTCTTTATGGCTGCGTAATACTCCATTGTATAAATGTACCACAGTTTTTAACCCAGGTGTCTAACGATAGGCATTTCGGTTGTTTCCATGTCTTGGCTATTGTGTATAGTGCTGCAATAAACATAAGAGTGCATAAAGTTTTTTTGAGTTAGAGTTTTGGATTTCTCTGGATATATACCTAGGAGTGGAATTGCTGGATAATGAGGTAGTTCCATTTTCAGATTTTTGAGATACCTCCATACTGTTTTCCATAGTGGTTGCACCAATCGGCAATCCCACCAACAGTGCACAAGAGTTCCCTTTTCTCCACCTCTGCGCCAGCACTTGTTGTTTGTTGATTTATTGATGATAGCCATTTTGACTGGTGTGAGGTGACATCTCATTGTGGTTTTTATTTGCATTTCTCTAATGATTAGTGAATTTGAGCATTTTTTTATATGTCTGTTTGCCATCAGTATGTCCTTTTTAGAAAAATGTCTCTTTATGTCCTCTGACCTTTTTTAAATTTGGTTGTTTGTTTTTTTGGAGTTGAGTGAGTTTTTTATAAATTTGTGATATTAACCCCTTATTAGATATATCATTGGCAAATATCTTTTCCCATTAAGTAGGGTCCCTTTATGTTTTATTGATGGTTTCCTTTGCTGTGAAAAAGTTTTTAGTTTGATGTAATCCAACATGTTTATGTTTTCTCTTACTTCCCTTGCGCGAGGGAATATATCAGTAAAAATTTACTCCGGGTAATGTCTGTGAAGTTTCTTCCTATATTTTCTCCTAGGAATTTTATGGTTTTGGAAGTTATATTTAAGTCTTTAAGCCATTTTGAATTTATTTTTGTATATGGTGTAAGGAAGTGTTCCAGCTTCGTTTTTTTGCACGTGTCTGTCCAGGTTTCCCAGCATCATTTATTGAATAGACTGTCTTTACCCCACTGTACATTCTTGCTTCCATTGTCATAGATTTAATGGCCATATTGGCATGGATTCATTTCTGGAGTTTCTATTCTGTTCCATTGATCTATGTGTCTGTTTTTATGTCAGTACCATGCTGTTTTGATTACTGTAGCCTTGTACTTTAATTTGATGTCAGGTATTATTATACCTCCCACTTTGTTCTTATTTCTCAAGATTGCTAAGGCTATCCAGCGTCTTTTATGGCCCCATATAAATTTTAGGATTATGTGTTCTATTTCTGTGAAAAACGTCATTGTTAGTTTGATAGGAATTGAGTTGAATATGTATATTGACATAAGCAGTCTGGACATTTTAACTATATTAATTATTCCTACCATTAACATGGTATATGTTTCCATCTATTTGTATCTTCTTTCATTTCTTTCTTCAGTGTCTTATAATTTTCTGAGTACAGATCTTTTACTTCTTTGGTTAAATTTATTCCCAGGTATTTTATAGTCTTTGAAGCAATTGTAAATGGAATTGTTTGTTTGTTTTTTTTAATTTCTCCTTCTGATGTTTTATTATTGGTATATACAAATGCAACTGATTTCTGAATATTAATTTTGTATCCTGCTACTTTATTAAATTCATCTATCAGCTCTAATAAGTTCTTGGTGGAGTCTTTAGGGTTCTTTCTATATAGTATCATGTCATCTGCATACAATGACAGTTTTACTTCCTCCTTACTGATTTGGATACCTTTTATTTATTTTTCTTGTCTGATTGCTGTGGCTAGAACTCCAGCACTATGTTGAATAGAAGTGGAAAAAGTGGGCAACCTTGCCTTGTTCCTGATCTTAAGGAGAATGGTTTTAGTTTTTCTCCATAGAGTATGATATTAGCTGTCGGTTTATCATATATGACCTTTATTATGATGAGATATGATCCCTCTATTCCCACTTTCTTAAGGGTTTTTATCATAAATGGCTGCTGGATTTTATCAAATGCTTTTTCTGCATCTATTGATATGATTATGTGATTTTTATTTTTCATTTTATTAATGTGGTGTATCACATTAATTGATTGCGGATGTTGAACCACACTTGCATACCAGGGAAGAATCCCACTTGATCATGGTGTATGATCTTTTTAATGTATTGCTGAATTCTGTTCGCTGATATTTTGTTGAGTATTTTTGCATCTATGTTCTTTAGAGATATCGGCCTGTAGTTTTCTTTTTTTGTGGTGTCTTTGTCTGATTTTGGGATCAGGGTGATAGTTGCTTCATAAAAAGTGTTTGGGAGCCTTCCCTACTTCTGGATTTTTTAGAAGAGCTTGAGGATAATTATTTTTGAACATTTTGTAAAATACACCTGTAAAGCTGTCTGGTCCAAGGCTTTTGTTTGTTGGGAGATTGTTGATTACTGATTCAATTTCCCTGGTGGTAATTGGTCTATTCAGGTTTTCTGTTTCTTCGTGAGTTAGCCTTGGAAGGTTGTACGCCTCTAGAAAATTGTCCATTTCTTCCAGATTGTCAAATTTGTTGGCATACAGTTGCTCATTGTAATTTCTTAAAATGCTTTGTATTTCTGCAGTGTGTGTTGTCACTTCTCCTCTTTCATTTCTGATTTTATTAATTTGGATCCTCTCTCTCTTTTTTTTTAGTGAGTCTGGCTAAAGGTTTGTCAATTTTGTTTATCTTCTCTAAGAACCAACTCTTAGATTCATTGATCTCTTGTATTGTTTTTCTGGTTTCTATTTCATTTTTTTCCGCTCTGATCTTTATTATCTCCTTCCTTGTACTCCCTTTGGGCTTATTTTGCTGTTCTTTTTCCAGATCCCTTAAGTGTGAAGATAAACTGTTGATTACTGATTTTTCTTGTTTCTTTAGGTAGGCCTGCAATGCTATGAATTTCCCTCTTAGGACTGCTTTTGCGGCATCCCATAGATTTTGGGTCATCGTGTTTTCATTTTCGTTTGTCTCGAGATAGCTTTTGATTTCTTACTTGATCTCCTGGTTGACCATTCATTATTTAGTAACATGTTATTCAGCCTCCATGAATTGGTGTGTCTTCCAGTTTTTTTCCTGTAGTTCATTTCTAATTTCAGAGCACTGTGGTCAGAGAAGACAATTGGTATGATTTCAATTTTCTTAAATTTATCAAGACTTGTTTTGTGGCCTAACATGTGGTCTAGCCTGAAAATGTCCCATGTGCGCTTGAGAAGAAGGTGTATTCTGCAGCTTTGGGGTGAAATGCTCTGAAAATATCAATTAAATCCAAGTCATCCAATGTGTCATTTAAGGCTGTTGTTTCCATATGTATCTGTCTGAAGACCTGTCCCTTGTTGTCAGAGGTGTGTTGAAGTCCCCTACTATGATAGTTTTACTGTTGATCTCTGTCTTTATGTCAGTCAATATCTGTTTTATGTATTTTGGTGCTCCTTTGTTGGGTGCATAGATGTTTACTAGGGTTAAGTCCCCTTGTTAAATCGATCCCTTTATTATTATATAGTGCCCATCTTTGTCTTTTAATATGTTCTTCATTTTAAACTCAATTTTGTCAGATATAAATATTGCAACTCCAGCTTTTTTCTCCTTTCCATTTGCATGAAATATCTTACTCCAACCCTTTACTTTCAGCCTATGTGTGTCTTTTGATCTGAGGTGAGTCTCTTGTATACAACATATACAAGGGTCTTGCTTTCTTATCTACTCAGCCTCCCTGTGTCGCTTGATTGGAGCATTTAATCCGTTTACATTTAAAGTGATTATTGGTAGATACATAGCTATTACCATTTTTAAATTTTTAATTAGATTGTTTTCATCTTTCTTCTATTTCCAGAAGTCCTTTTAGTATTTCTTGCAATGCTGGCTTGGTGGTAATAAATTCCTTTAGCTTATTCTTTTCTGGGAAGCTCTTTATCTCTCCATCCACTTTAAATGATAGCCTTACTGGATAAAGCAATCTCGGTTGTAGGCCTTTGTTTTCCATCACTTTGAGGATCTCCTGCCACTCCCTCCTGGCCTTCAATGCAGAAAAGTCATTTGATAGTCTTATGGGAGTTCCCTTGTATGTAAACCTCTGTCTTTCTCTTGCTGCTTTTAGGATTCTCTCTTTGTCTTTAATCTTTGCCATTTTAACTATAATGTGTCTTGGTGTGGACCTGTTTGGGTTTATCCTGGTTGGAACTCTCTGCACTTCCTGGGCTTGTACGTTGGTTTCCTTCATCAGGTTAGGGAAGTGTTCGGACACTATTACTTCAAATATGTTCTCAATCCCTTGCTTCCTCTCTTCACCTTCTGGTATTCCTATGATGTGCATGTTGTTGCGCTTGATGTTATCCCAGAGGTCTCTTAAACAATCTTCATTTTTTTTTATCCTTTTTTCTTTCTGTTCTTCTGTTTGGGTGATCTCTGCTAACTTGTCTTCTAAGTCGCTGATTTGATCGTCTGTTTCATCTAACCTGCTGTTAATTCCTTCAAGTGAGTTCTTTATTTCAGTAATTGTGTTCTTTAGTTCTAACTGCTTGTTCATTATGATTTTTCTATCCTTCTTTACATTGTCTCTAAGCTCCTTAAACATTATTATCATCAGTGTTATGAACTTTGTCTCTGGTTACCTCTGTTTCATTTGGTTCCGTTTCTGCAGGTTACTTCTGCTCTTTTATTTGGGACATGTTTCTTTATTTCCCCATTCTGGCTGACTCTCTTTGTTTGCTTCGATGTATTAGGTAGATTCCCTAGAGTTCTTAGTTCTTGCTGGGTTATCTGTTATAGTATGTGTCCTTTATAGTTGACTTGCACAACTTTGTTCTTCTCCTCTGCGTATGCTCCAAAGATGACTCTTATTTTGTGCATATTGTCCTGTTAAAGAAGATGCTTAATTGCTTTTCGCTTGTGTGTAGGTGGGGTTAACTCCTAGGCTGACTAGTTGTGAGACTTGGCTCTGCCCACCTCAGGGTGTGATGCTGAGTGAGGGTTGACCACTTAAATGTGGTTTGGCCTCTATGGGCTCTTGTGTCTGTAGAGGATTCCCTCTGGGAGTGTCACTTGTAGGTCTAATCTGGTATTACTCTGGTTTGGTCTGGAGTTGGCCTCTGGGTGTGTTGAATCTTGTGTCTCTTAATCTGGACCGTGGTAGGGCAATTTCAGAACAAAGCAAATCACCAAGCACAACAACAACAACAAAGAAAAAATCAAATATGTTCACATGTAAAAACAACTGACAACCCACACTCAACACAGGCAAAGATATCAAAGATATAAAGACAAAACAAAGCAGAACAAAACAAAACAAAACAAACAAACAAAAAAATGCAGCACCAGTCTTGGCTTAAGCCCACCAAGTAATCCCCAGGTTGTCCTCTGCTATACCAAAGAGTCCTCTGCGTATTGTGCAGGCAGAGCCGGTCACCTGGTGCCCAGAGTGATGTTCGAACTGCAGATTTAGATGCTTGGGGCTGAGGGGTCTGGATGGTAGTTTCTACAAAGTCAGTGCAGCTTCTTCCCTTGCCTGCACATATGCACACTGAGAGTAGCACTATCAGCCCTGTGTCCAGTTCTCCTGAGTCTTAAGGCATTTCTTTGTGTGTGTGTTTGTGTGTGTGTGCGTGTGAGTATGTGTGTGTGTGTGGCGAGCAGAAGATTTCTGAGCTGCTGAAAACCCAGAATTGTGTTTGCCGCCTACTGCTAATCCCTGGGAATGTCTCAACAGTTGTAATTGCCCTGCCCTAGGCAGGCCAGAAAGGATGGGGGCTGGGGATGGAGGGATCTTCTCTCTCCCAGCCCAGCAAAAATCACACTCTTCCCAGACTCTTCCCTCTGTCAGAGCAGCACACCGGTCTTCCCAGAGCCTGAGCACTAAGGCTCCTCTGTAATCTGATACTACTCCTCAGTTCAGGTGCCAGTTTAAATCTTTGGAAGGGCAGGGTGTAGGATTGGAAGAGCGGGGAGAGGGGCCCAGGTATAGAGTTTGTGTTCTTTGTCTGAGGTAGAGCCCAACTGGAGGTGTCAGCTGAGGTTATTGCCTCAAATGCTGGATATGCTGCTCCCTCAGCGGGTGAGATCAGCTGTGGGATGCAGGGAAAGAGCCCACCTCCTGGCTTTTGTGTTCTCTGTTCCATCCTGGGATCCCCTGCATCTCCGCAGCTGCGGATGCTGGCCGCGTTTCCACCGCTGCAGATGTGGGCGTGTTTCCACCGCTGGAGCTGCCGGCTGCATCTCCACTCCACTCCCTTCCCTCTTCCCCTGCTTGCCCAATTTGCCCACCTTCAAGTAATCCTTGCAGGAGTCTCTTAGCTGTTCTGTGTGATGAGCAGAGAGTCCTTTGATGGGTTATAGATGTCCCGTTTGTGATAAGATCCGGAGGAGAACTCAAACAGTGTGTCCCACTGCCACCATTCGTATGATGTCACTCTTGTTTGTTTGTTTTTTGGTAAGGGTGTGAGAATCACTCTTTCTAGCTCTCCATATCTCCAGTGGATAGTGTAAAATGCCATGTCCTTTTCATGGAAATATAATTGATATATAACATTATGTAAGTTTAAGGCATGCAATGTGTTGATTAGATACATTTATATATTGCAATATGATTACCACGATAGCTTTAACTAACACCTCTATTATTTCACACAACTTTACTTATTTTTTTCTGGGGAGGACATTTAAGGTTCTGTATTTTGAGAGACAGGATTAAACTGGAAACATTCCATCAGGATGCAAACAGGGTTACCCCTGAACATGAATAGGTGTGGCTGGAGGAGTCTAGGAGCTGATACCTCCAGGAGTGTATGAAGTTTGCCAGGACGGGATCCAGTGAGGCCTCAGAAATGTCTGTTCCAGGCCTATGGGCTTGGGCAGCAGCAGAGGAGTCTGTCAGCCACAAAATCTCCAAACAGCAAGGAGTATAAAAGAGCAATGGGTTTATATTGAAATGGAATGTTCATATAGCAAGGAGGCTGTTAGCCTGAATAAAGGAGCCCAGTTTCTTAGGAAGATGGGAAAACAAACAAATAGCAAGAATACACAAGTTTTATGGCTGAAAACTGGAGACTGACCTACTTAGGCAAGTACAGAGAGGTTAGATAGAAGACAGCTCAGATCATCAACCAAGCAGATGAGCTGATGCAAAAAACTGGAATAGATCTGAAAGCTTTGGTGAAAAAAAGACTTAGAGTAGCGAATGGATTGTAATGTGGCTGTTATCTGGAATGCATGTAGAGAGAATTATGGAAACAAGACAAATTTAGGCAAATATAAGATTTGGGCCTACATTCCTTGATCCCAATGCAGGGGCTCAAGGATCCCTGAATAGAGAAAACTTAGATGGCTGTGATTTCGTAGTTTGTTTCTAAACTGCACTTGCTGTTCTTTTGTCAGTCTTTATAGTTTATGGGGCCACTCTGAGTATTCATCACATGGACATACTGATGGAAATAAATTCTATAGCACCTCTATTTTTGGTCTCTATAAAGGTCAGCCAAACATACAACCGAAAAGCTTATATTCTAAGTGTTTCCAAGATTGGAAAATTGAAACTAGATCATAGAATAGGGGAATACAAATCAATTGGGCCTTTCATAACTTTTTTTATACCGGCCAGGGAGCTGCACAATATCATCTTCCAATTTAATAACCTAATATTCTTGTGGAAACCAACTGTTCTTAGCGTCTTAGGGTAACGCAGACCATTGGGGTTTAAACATGAAAAAGGCCAATAATGTTTCAAAACTGCCAGACATTATAACAGCATTGGAATACATCACTCCTAGTACTTGTTTTGTAGTCAGCCTTGGAAACTGCTAACAGCACCTTCATTACAACTCTCAGGCTTGCCTACACTTTGCAAAGCATGCAGTATGCTGTCAATCTCTGAATACACCAGAGATAGCCATTTGTTGGTTCAATTAATGTGGGGAGCCATGGTTACAGGAAACTCTGAGCTTTGCAGAATGGCTCGGTTTATGCTAGCTGTTTCCTCTCCCTGAGGCAATTGTCTCTGCCTGCACCTGAGGGGATCTTGAGCTTGTAAAGCTGCTGAGGAATTTGGTGGGAACGGCCAGTTCCCAGACACAGAAGGCTGATGCCTATCAGGGCAATTGATAAGATAATTACTTGTGAGTTTCGGTGAATTTTGTATCCTCTATGTGAAAGCTAAAGAATTTACATTTGTTATGTTAATACATACTTGCACGTGCTCAAACTGCTTATATGGGTGCAGTAAAATAAACTTAGTGTCTTCAGGATCACTGAAGTCCCACGATCGCCATCATATGTGAGAGTGTCTTTTATTCATTCCCACTCCCCCATTCGGGAACCCATCGACTCGTGACGGCTGGCCCGTCACAAATTAATAGTAGTTTAATATGAACTATTCGTAACTTGCAAATATTTTATTACAATGATGATATTTTGCTAAGAGCTAACACTGAAGAAATGTGATTGTGTTGCATATCTCTTTGAATATCACACAATGGGACTAGAATGAGACATTATCAATTATTTTAGCTCCCCAGACCTATCTAGAGATCTGTGTATCCTGAAGCACACAGAGACGTTTCACAGCCTAGTAAGAAAAAACTTTTGATCTGCAGTTACCAACTACAATACAATGAAGAATTCTCAGTGCTGATTGGCCTTTATAGATATTGGACATCCTACATCTGGGAATTTTATTCTGGCCTCTGTCCTACGTCATTAGACAAACAGCCAAAATTGAGAACTTTCATGAAAGTAAAGCCTAAAAGCAGTGAACGTAGCAATAAAACAAGCTGTGACATGAAAAATTCTACCCAGAACCACAGAATTACAATTCATGATCAATCTCACATCTTAACTAAATTGGAAACTACACTCACTGATAAAGACATATGGAGCTCTGGAATTAGAGATCTTCCTCCAAATGTTAGGAAAGGAAATTTACCTTATGGTGGTGGACACAATATGCGGAGATATGCCCATTAAGTTTGCGAATACCTCACTGCTGAATATCATTAGTCACCTTGGGAAGCTATGCACCAATGCCTGCACCTAGTCTACACTTCAAAGCAATTTTGGAACTTTTTTTTCTGGAATGGCCATCAGAGCTGCGTCGTATTACCCTTGATGTCCAGAATGTCATCAAAATATCTTCTTTTCAATATTTCCTTTATAGTCAGGTAAAGAAATAAGTCATTGGGGGCCAGATCAAGTGAGTAGGGAGGGTGTTCCAATAAAGTTGTTTACTGGCTAAAAACTCCCTCACAGACAGTGCCGTGTGAGCTGGTACATTGTCCTAATGAAAGAGCCATGAATTGTTGGCGAAAATTTCAGGTCGTCTTAAGTTTTTCATGCAGCTTTTTCAGCACTTCCAAATAGTAAACTTGGTTAACTGTTTGTCCAGTTGGTACACATTCATAATGAATAATCCCTCTGACATCAAAAAAGGTTAACAACATCGTTGTAACAAATTCGAGGGTTTAATTGTCATACCTCGTAAGTCTTCACATGGTGTTCTCCTTTCTGCATATGTCTGTCTCTGTATTTCTTTTTTTCTTATAAAGACACCAGTCTTATCAGATCAAAGGTCCACACTATTCCACTATAATTTCATCTTAACTTGCATTTAATTACAACTCTAAGGTACTTGTGATTAGCACTTCAACATAACTTTTTCTGGAGACTCAATTCAACCTAACATAGCACCCGCTACACAAGACTCAGAGTACAAATGTGATAAAAGTTTCTTAATTATGGAGACTTGATAGAGCTCATCACTTTGAAAAAAAGTAAACACAATTTTCCTTAGTCACCATAATAGCATTCATGATAATATTTTCAGATCTTATAACATAAGTCATTGACTGAAAAAATTAATTTAATCACAGTGAATCACATACAAAAGAAATCCATTCTAATGCTGTTGTTTTTGCATCCTCTTGTATGTAATTGAGTATGGCAATGCAAATAAGCTGTTAAATCTGTATAAAAATTTAAAAAAATCTAATTTTGAAATGCTATCCTAAGGGGAGAAGGGGATTTGTGGATGAGGGTAAAGGGGATCAAATATATGGTGTTGGAAAGAGAACTGACTCTGGGTGGTGAACACAAAATGTAATATAGGGATGATGTATTCCAGAATTGTACGCCTGAAAATATGTAACTTTACAACAATTGTCACCCAAAAAATTTTTAATTAAAAAAATTTAAAAAATAAAGAAATATAAAAAGGATTGTTGTGACCTATAGAATGTGTCACATTGCAACTATTAAATGGCATTTAAGACTGTAGTCACTTCTTTATTCCAAAGTCTGAGATTTATGCAAGTCTACAAATATAGCAAGAAAATGCATAAATTGTCACTATGCATTCCGTTTAGTAAGACAGAAAAAAAAGAAGCAAAATCAATAGAAAATATATATTTCATACTTACTTAGAAAATAAACATCTTATTTTTAAAAATAAATCCCTAAACTCGTGGTCATATTTGTTAGAAGCAAATTAAGAACCATACCTCATGTTAACCTCATGTATACCTCTGAACCCCTAATTTAAAGGTGATAGATCTCTCCTATTATTTTAGTTTATAGATAACTTATCTTTATTTTTCACTTCAGATTAAGCACAAATTCACAATTACAAATGACTTTTTAAAACTAAATAGTTAAAGTTGCTTGAAAGCATTATAATTATAGGAATTGCACACTAGATTCTAGAAAGCACTGATTTAGATTACAAAGTTGTAGTTTAGAACATCTAATCTCATTTTTTCCTCACAAAATAGGATCACTGCAATTGGTATATGCATGGAAGTCCTGTTTTAAATCTGTGATTAAAACAAGCATTACTTTTATTTTTCAAATTTAGCTTGAAAATTTATTAAATTGGCCATAAAGTGCATGCATGCAAGCATGGGTGAATCTGTGTGCAAATGTGGTGTGTGTGTGTGTGTGTGTGTATTCTTGTCACTAATGTTAACAGAATAGAATTTTCCTCTCTCTTGTGTTGTTCATCAGGAGAAAACATGTCTCGATATTAAACCCAAGTTGCATAAAAGTTGAATGTTATAATTAACTCTGGACTTGCACACAGTTTATCAAGATGACTACTTTGGGAGAGAGGTTACAGGGGCTAAAACTGACTGAAAAATCACATTAATGTCTTTCATTGACCAACTGTCAAACCATTGTAATAAACGGGATACAGATTAGTTAACATTATTTAAATTTTCCTCCTCTCTAGTTCTGTTTTAACAAAATTGATTATTATACATTTATATTTAAAGTGCATTATACTATAATTATATCACATATAAAGAAGCACAAGCCCATAAATGTACTGCAAAGTCAAACATGTTAATATGTATTGGTCCCTTGTCAAATGAAATAGTGAAAGTAAACCACTGAGCTTCAGACTACTTTGAACTGCAATACAACATTCTCTTCTTCAGTTATTAAGCTCTGTGGAATGTGGTAGCTCTATGTAGATCTTACATAAAGTTTGAAGTTATTTAACTTTAGATACCATAAAATAGAAATACTAAAACATACACTAAAATTTATTAAATATATTTGTAGCTGAGAGTAAACACTAGTTTTTATTTTTATTAAATTTATTGGGGTGACTTTGGTTAGTAAAATATATATAAGTTTCAGGTGTATATAAATATATATATAAATTATATACATAAACAATTATATAGTATATCATCTATATATCACATTGTGTATTCACCACCCAGAGTCAGTTCTCCCTCCATCACCATATAATTTTTAAAACTGTTATATAGAAGAGGGTAAATGGCGTCAAATATATGGTGATGGAAGGAGAACTGACTCTGGGTGGTGAAAACACAATGTGAGATATAGATGATGTATTACAGAATTGTACACCTGAAATCTATGTAATTTTACTAACAATTGTCACCCCAATAAACTTTAATTAAAAAAAGACAACTCTTGTATTATCACAAGTCTTCAGAATTTAAAATGTTACATTTTTTACTAATATTTCCTGATGTATAAAGAGAGTTTATATTATACAATCTCCAGTACAGCTTAATATAAAGACCAAAAGGTGCAACTATATATTTAAGTTAAAATAAATGTTTTCATAATCATTTAATAATTCAACTGCACATAATATTGTATTTCATGTTATTTATGCTATTTTTAAAATGTACCCTGATATATGTTCTTATATAATTATACCCTGGTATATGTTCCTATATATTATATCATCCATATATATTAATATGTGTTCTGCATTATTACCGAATTTAAAATACTTAATTAAGGAACTTGCTAATTAAATCCCTGTACTGGAAAGATCTTCAAACTTTTTCTTTAAACTATTGGTACTTAAGTAACAACACATTCCCACAGACATATTATTTAATACTTTCATATATATTTGGATAATAGTCACAGTTTAATTTAAATGATTCTCATTAAGCTTTAAAGGTATTTTTTTTTCCAGATTGTTAGCAGTTGTTATTACTTGAAGAAGGCATTTATTCTGTGTTTTGGTGTTGATTGATTGCTACTAAAATATTTACTCATGTATTACCTTTGTAATTCAAAAAGTCTAAAATATATTTGATTTTAAATATACTGTTTATAATTCTAATAAGGGACAAAGTTGTTTTGACATATTGATTTTTTTTGTTACCTTAGTACATCTTTTATATTATTTCAGAAATCCTGTGTAATCTACTAAGGCAGTTATTACTTGACTGAGGCACATCTTTATGTTTAAGTAGAGATCATTTTTCATGTTTTTTTTCAGAGAACCATTGCTCCTATTTGACAACATGATGACATTTAAATAGGTTTAAAAAGAACTACATATCCAGATAGCTGTATAAATCTGACTACAGAAAGACTCATTCATTCCTTCACATATTTAAGCCAGTTACTAGTGTAGGGCTTACTTATAAGTTAACTACAATAAAACGACTAGCAAATTTTTATAATTAATTTGTATACAAATATTGAACATTTATCAATTGTTCAAAGTAAAGGCGTAGACTTTTAAATTATAAAGGTAAATCATGAATAAATATTTTAGTATCAATCAACCCACACCAAAACATGTAGAATAAATGCCTTCTTCAGTAATAATGACTGTTAACCATCTGGGGGAAAAATGCCTGTAAAGCTATTTACACACATATCCAGATAGTCATGTAATAGTATGTGTGATAATTATATCATCACTTTTCTATTTATCAAATATTTACACTTCTGATTGTGTCTGACACTGTATAGATACTAAAAATATAAATGCTGATCAACAGATATGGAACATTTAGTTAAGAAGCTTACTTTAAAGTTGTAATCAAGATTTAGGAAAGGTAAGTGAGCAGATCGAATAGTAGGTTAGTTGATGAGCAGTGAAAGGTGAAAGCTTAATCAGGGAACAGGAATAGACTTTGTGTGCATTTTAAAATATATTTACATATTTTTTGTTACTGAGGAGGCTGATTATTTCCCTATATTTTAATTATTAATATTTTTCACATGAATTTCCTTTTCGTATCCTTTACTATAATAGAGTCTAACTCCAATTTTGTTGTTTGATGGCTGACATCTCTTAAATCCCACCACTTTCTTCCCCTCTGCCTCACATCTGGACAAGATGAGAAGAAAGCTTGGGTGCTCCCGCTTTTGGGGCCAGCAGGATGTTCAAACCAATGGCAACCAGCGCCACATGCATGGGAACTTTTATTTCAGTCCCATGTCCTACCCACCATAAAACTCCAAACCACTCACCAGCTCCCCAGGGGAAGTCATTTTGGTACCAGCTTTAGAGACTGCCTACTCTTACCCTTTCCAGAAAGCCTTGTTACATGAGTAATAAATTTCTCACCACCCTCTTGGTGTGTGTGTGAGGGAGGTGTGTGGGGGGGGGCGGTGTCATCAGTCTCAGCGTTTAAATCAAATTTTTGGCATGGTAATAGGATTCATCTCATCTCGACAAGGTAACTACAACACTACCCTTCTTTTCCAAGAGGATTTTATTATGTGATTTAGATAGAAACTAAACATTTCTGATCTCTATAAAATATTCACAGGCATAAACTTTATTTCCAGCTTCATCTTATTCTTACTTTAAAGATGTGCTAGTTTTGCCTTTCATACAAATGGTATAATGAATGATATTACCTTATCATTGTTTGAAAATCTTTGATGTGTCTCACCATACCTATTCTCTATCTTGTTATATGTTCTGACAGGCTTATCTGTATGAACTAGGTCAACAGTCTCCTGTAGCCTTGGACTTTCAACTGATTTGGGTGAATGCATTTGCATGAGATTTCAGGATGGAAAAGAGTAAGTTCAGGATGTTAATTACCTGGTTTACTCATTACATGGTACCTGTGGGAGAGACTACAACCTCTACTAAAGTTCACAGCTTCCAGAGGACACTCTCAATACAATTACTCTCTCTGGGTTGCCATTCTCTGCCCTTCATGTGTGGGCATTTTCCAGTTCCACTTAACCTTGTTGTATCCTATAAATAGCACCCACATGTTGTAATCAGTCCCTTTATTAAAGCTCCATCAAAATTGAGATTATCTGTACTTTTTATTCCTTGCTGGGCTTCTACATACATGTTCCAAATTTTTTTTTTCACCGTCAGCCATTGGAAGGTAAGTCCTTTTTTCTTGTCTGAATGAGGTCTGAGTTGCAAAATTAATATTAATGTACATTATGTTATATATATATATATATATATATATATATATATAGTAACAGCACATTTAAAATTGATATAGCTAGCTAGTTATAGTCCAACTTCAGTTTTGAGAATATGCTTCCAATTTAATGTGATTGTGCCACTAAATCATTTTATTTTATCCATGTCTTAATTATTTGTGTTCCCTAGTGTTCTTTGTTCATACTGCATCACTTCATTTCATACAGTATCTAATGTTC
Organism: Rhinolophus sinicus; assembly: GCF_057876585.1. Classification (NCBI taxonomy): domain Eukaryota; kingdom Metazoa; phylum Chordata; class Mammalia; order Chiroptera; family Rhinolophidae; genus Rhinolophus; species Rhinolophus sinicus. Next base: position 159,281,859 of record NC_142516.1, read on the forward strand.
AATCATGCAGATTTTCTAGCATTGGAGTTAAACTGTCTGGAAGAGTGACTAATTTTTTTTTACACTAAATAAGAAATCATATTTAAATATTAGAAATGGTTTATTCATGACTCTGTATCTTTAGATTCAGAAACATGCCAAAATAATCATTATCAGAGGACTCAAAATTCTAACTCTTATTATTACTATTCTTCAGTCTCCTTCTAGTAAAACATATAAACTGAATTGTTTAGAATGGTTTATTTGGCACTGCACAATCTTCATATAAAACTAATCCAAAATTATTTCATGATATTTAAGTATAAGACTTGACACTCAAGAAATATAACATTGATTTCTTTCTCCTTTCCAGCTGTATATTATTTGGCTTTGAGAGATGTCCTGTTTTTTTCCTTTTATTCAAACAGTATGTTATGGTAGTCACATGAAAAAACTTGACCAATTAAACTCACAAAGAATTTCTCACTTTATGTGTTCATTACAGTCTAGCATATTGTGGGAATACTATCTTAGGTTTACTGCTTTTCTAAGAAATGTGGAACAAGTAAGAAAATTGGGGGACAATAAGCCATAGATTCAATATAAAACAGTCATATTTGGGTGACATTTAAAATATCTCAAAAAATGTAATAATTTTTAATACATAAAGTGATACATAGCACTTTTAATTCTAAGAAAAAATTATGTGTAAAGCTTTACTAAATATATTCAAAGTGGTACAAAAGGAAAACAATAGTAGCATATGTCTATTATAAACACTAATAGGTAAGAAGGAAAGGGATTTGAAACTACAATGTTGTGTGGCTAAAAATATGGAAGGCCAGATGGGATGCATCCCAGGAATTACAAGGACACTGGCTGTAGAAATCTTATACTTGAAGCATTAGTGATGTTTGACAAAGTCTACAAAGTAGGTGATATGCTCAATATCTACAATACAGTGATGTGATTCTGATTGTAGGAAGAAAATGAGAACATGGTTAGCAATTACAAGACTGTCAATCATAAATGTTATCTCAGATTAATGCTAACACAAGAAAAATGATCTATGATCATCTCATAGTGCTGATTGTTCAGCAATGTCTAATCAGATGAGGGGAACATAATGTCTGACAACTGTTTTGAGTCTTTAATGCTCATTTGGTGACAGACACACTAGATTATTATCTCTTGACACAGAAAGAAGGCTGATTGGTTTTCATGAGGTAATATATTTGAAATTAATTTTATTCATATGCAACTTTAGAAAGAGTATTAGGTTTCTTATATTTCAAGAATAATTAAAGAAGCAATAATTGCCTCTAAAGCCAAAAGCAGTAATCCATTCAGATGATTCACTACTATACATACTTTGGGCTCCTAAATCTTAACTGTGAACTACAGCGTTATGGTTTATCCCAAATAATAATGGAGAATTAATTCCTGAAACTTAAAGTTTATTATGTTAACTGTAAGGATATTGTTAATTCATTCAATTCTGTAAGAAAAAGTCAAATACAGAAAAAATTTATAAAGTTAATCGTGCTGTATGAATACTTTCAGTGTGAATAGCACATGACAATCTACATCTGCCCAATGGGGTGAAATTGTCCATTATTATCCAGTTCAGAACAGTGAGTAGACGTTCGATACAGAGATACGGTTTTCTTTATACTGTTGGAGAAACTTAAAGAGACAATGAGAATCCATTTCTCAATATATCTCTGGCTTCTAAAGAAATAGTGGCTTTGCATGGAAGAATTTTCCAATGTTACCTATCCCTAAGTAGCAAGTAAAATATGCTATAATTGCTGGTTTATAACTAAGGTAATTATTAGTTTCATATCTTAGGTACTTTATTTGCTGCACTGCAGTTCTAACTCAGGTATGTTTCTCACAATCTTATAATCTTTTATTTTTCAATTATTTTTTCATTAAAAAATATTTCTTCTATTTAAGCTGTATTTCTATACTTATTGTCTTTATGCCATCATCCCTACTTCTTCTGGTACCGTGTTATAAGTTTTTTATTTTTTTTCCTTTAAAAATATTGGCTCTCTGTACCTCTTTAGAAAGACTTATAAATAAAACTGATTTATTAGACAGTCTAAATTCACTGAAGTATCAATGTGAAATAATTTTAATTTTCTTGATACTGTCTTCAACTATGCTTTTACTAGTCTCATATCAGTATATTTTGCACATGTCCTTTGTTACTATCCAATTATATGTATAAAACAAAATGATCAAATTTAATTTTATTTAAACTGCAAGCATTTATTTATTTACTTATTTATTTACTTATTTGTAATAATCCCAGTGACAGATAGTTCTAATATCAATGACTCAGTACAGGGAGATAATGTATCCTGCACTTTTAGTCTTCCTTGACTTAATCGTCCTTTCTCTTTTGGACCTTTAATCCATAGTGTTGAAGAGGAGGGAGAAAGAAAATAGCAAGAACAAAACAAAACAAACAAAAACAACAACAACAAGCAAAACAAAAACAAAACAAAAAAAAACAAGCACACAACACTGATAAACAAATCACTTGAATAAGCAGGGTTCAACTAGGAAATAAGAGGTCAAGTCTTCTCTTCTTGCAGTAATTTCCAAACTCTGTTTCTAAACCCCTTGGAGCCTCCTTACAATTTTTTGAGCGGTATTAACTCCCCCCAAAGAAAGAAACATTTCACTGTGAACATTGTCATCCCGAAAACTGCAAGATTATTCATCCAATTATTCAATGTTATTTTCTTTGTTATTGTCTGTAATTATCAGTTTAGCAATAATTGTGATAAAAGTTATTTTGCTAAACATCCAGTTCCATAAAAATTGTTACATTAGCCATATCATTAAAGTGTCAGTTTAAACATTATTTTTGCTTCCTTATAGTGCAAAAAGAATTATTAATCATTGTGTAAAATTGTTGTCTCCATTCCTCAGCACTCACAATTCACACCATATTACTTAAACTATTTTCTTGTAGGTAGCCAATGACCAATTAGTTGTCAAATCCATCTAGATTGTTTGTTTTGTTTCATTTCCTCTCTTCTCCATGATCACCTCAGTTTCTGTGTTATCTAATTTTCTTACAAGTTAGCCATTATTCTGGTTTCTTTTGACTAACCGGTCTATTTGTCACCCTCACTTGGCTGCACACCACCTATGTGCACAGGTGAGTATAGGAGTCTACTCCTTTTGTGCTCACATCATGGGATCAGAGTATCATTTTCAAAAACAGGCATTACAAATTGATCCCAATATACACTTGAAGCCACAAAATTTAACCAGATCTTAGAAACTGTGATACATTTTTAATACAATTGCTAAGCAACTAAATTCCCCATTTTCATAGTGGCCCTTCAAACTTTTTATCTCCATTAATCACCCCTATAAAGATATCCCACCTAGGAGGTAGCAAGAAATATCCTCATTTATAGGATATCAAACATTAAACCTAGTACTTGTTTTCTATTTTTTTCTATTCTCAACTGAAGTGTTGTCACTTGCAGTATCCAATTACCTTATTTATATGTAGTACTTTTCAACACTTTACAAACTAGATTAAGATTTTTTCCCTTCTTAATCTAAGAAACCAAATGACAGTTTCTCAGTCTTTTCTTGTTTCCCATGACTTTGAAACTTCTGAAGAGTATTAATCAAGCAACTCATAGAATATCCCTCAATTTGTTTTATTTGGTATCGTCTCATGATTAAACTGGTGCTATGGGCTTTAAAAAATAATGACATAGGTGAAGTTCTCTCTTCCTCCTGTCATATCAAGAGATGATGTCAACACCATTCACCACTAGAGATGCTTAGTTTGCTCACGTAGTTAAGATGGTGTCTGCCTGATTTTCCCCCTGTACAATTACAGTTTTTCCTTTCCAGACTCTAGTCTTTGGAAATGCGTAACTACATCTGACCCACACTAATAGTGTGTGTGTGTGTGTGTGTGGGGGGGATGCGTTAATCACTTAGAGGAGGCAGAATTAGCAACATAAATATTTGGAAAGCTTCTATATGAAAGATCTGCCTGTTTGTTTCTTTTGTTTTGTATTTCGAGTAATCAATTATCTCACATATCTCTACTCTGTCCACAATTATCCATTTCCATCATTAAACACCGTGTCTAAACTACCACTGTCTGTCAACTGGAATATTTCACTGTGTTTTCACCAACATATCCAGAATAATCTCTGTGACACTTCCCATGCCTTCTTATTATGGAGGTTATCAGCTAATGTTTGGGTGGCTTCTATGAACCTTCCTAGACATAACTTGCTCACTTGTTCTCTTTTTTTCTCTCTCTTGAAGTTGCCTTGGCTTTCCTGGAATTCATATACTTATTACACTCACTTTTTTTTAAAGTTTCAGGTGTACAAAACAATGTAATAGTTAAATATTTATCATTTATGTCCCTCACACAATGATAACCCCCTTCCCCCCGTCTACTACCCCTCTGACATCTCATACAGCCATTACATTTCCACTGCCTCTATTCCTAATGCTGTACTCCACTTCTTGTAACTAACTAACTAACTAACTAACTAACTAACTAACTAACTAACTAACTAACTAACTATATGTATATATACAGTTGTAGTTGACATTCATTATTGTTCAGCTTCAGCTTCAGTCTTGGAAACAGTTACAGGTATTGGTCCACTAAACTACATAGAATACTTCATTCTTTTTCGCCTAGAAAATAATTGCTTTTCTTTCTAATGGCAGGGAACCCTTTCCTAACATTCTTAACTCATTCAAATCTGAGCACAAATATTTCTCTTTAGCAGCACTTCCATCATTGTAATCTCAGATTGTTATCTTTGATGATGATTTAATCAGTGCATACTTTCCATAAAAACGGAGACTAAACTTTTTCTTTTTAACATATAATTTTTAAAATAAAGCTTAGATACATAAATTTGGTTAAATGAATGAATTATTAAAGATGAGCTAATAACATTTAGGTCAAGCTTTTCAAGAATTGTTACTTAGGGAGCACCAGGGAAGGATAAAGTAAATATAAAGATATGAACTGATACACAGAGTTCATATTTTAATTTATTTTTTCCCATCTCCTATGTACCAAGGATCTTTCATTCACTATTTGCTTTACCTTCTACATCTTTTTCTGCTTTAACTGTTATAGCATTGCATCTTATTCATCATTTACAGACCATTTGGATTAGATCCTGATACCCTGGCCTTTGTCTCATCATGGAATAGAAATTCATTATTCTTCTATATTTGCTTTTTTATACCCTGATTGTATTTTCTGGATTTTCCAGGTTATTAGTTGCAGACACCAACTTGAAATAACTACATATAAAAAGGGATATTTTATATATATATATATATATATATATATATGCATAATTTTATTTTTTAGAAAATAAAACTGAACATATTTATGTTATACAATGTGTGTTCTTAAACTTATATAATGTGATGATTAAATATACATATACATTGTGAATTGATGACCCCATTGGGTTGATTATAACATATCCATCACCTTAAATAGTTACTAATTTTTTGTGTGTTTGTGGTGAGAACATGTAAGATCTCTCTTAGCATATTTCAAGTATACTATGCAGTGCTATTAATTATAACTACCATGATGTACATTAGATCCTCAGAACTTACTCATCTCACAACTAGAAGTTTACATACAGTGTGATTTTATGGAATTCAAGAACTCATTAAGGATGAGTGGATCAAGGACACAGATAGCTTTCAAAAACCCCACAATTACTTCTCTGAAGTCTTGTGTCTGCTTCTTTCAAGTCTTTTATCTGCTTTTCTCAGGAGATCCCACCACATGGTAGATGTTGTTATTTACAATCCCACTATCCTAATTTGTTGCTTGATTTAAGAGAGACTCCTTCAACCAGTGTGTTAAAATTAAATATGAAATGGAGACCAGACTTGAAAATTCCCTAAGCAGACAAAATCATTTCAGCCAAGTAAGCAAAACTAAACCTAGCTCATTTAATAAATATAAGTAAAGCTTAATATAGATATTCCTGTACCCAATAATCATAAAAGGAACTTAAGTTATCTTTGTAAAAATGGTGTAAGATAATCTCTTTTACCCATCTCCTGCCATTTGGAAACCCCATTATAATAATCAATTATTGTATAATTAAACAACTTCCTCATTTCTTTTTATAAGCCATCCTGTAACATCATACCCTTGAGTTTCATATCGGTTTTAAATTTGAAAACTCCCAGTTCAGGATTTGTTCTTATATACATAATACACTCTTACTAAACACTATTTCTTGATTTGGTAATTGGAATATTGCTATTTCTTTTTGTTTTACAACAGTTTGGAAAATGTATTGATGAATAAATTCCCAGGTGATGAAAAATGCTCATGTTTAATACCGATTCCAGTTTTCTAAATTTCTACCTGAAACTCAATACTTGTGGATAATTTTACTACCCTATTTTTAATATGAAAAGAAAACAAATTTTAACTATTCACAGGGCTATAGATGCAAATAAATTAAGTAACCTAAGAATACAAATTTTATAATAGTTAAATGACACTAGCCATAATATGTTTGCTTATTTGTTTGTTTGTTTGTATGTTTGTTTATTGAAGAGGGCACAGTTCACAGTGGCCCATGTGGGGATCTAACTGGCAACCTTGGTGTTATCTGCACCAAGTTCTAACCAACTGACCTAACTGGCCATCCCCATGTTGTTATTTTTATTATGACATGTCAGAATAATGAAGATATATCAAACCATATGCTATATAGTCAAATCACCCAAAGGTTTTGTTTTGTTTTGTTTTGTTTTGTTTTATAGTATTTTGAATATTAAATTTAAAAAGATATACAGCAGGAAAAAAGTATGAGGGAATAAACAGAAACAATAGAGAAGTGATTGACCCATATGATTAAATAGAAAACATGAAAAATTGGACTCATTACTCAATGAAGCAGCAAGGTATGCTGCATCTGAGTGTTATAGTCTTAGAGATAATACATTAAAGACTAGTGACTTTATTCAAGTTTTAAAATGAAAATTTACCTTTGGTAGGTGAGTATTTTTCACTTTGGCACATAAAATTAGAAATAGAATTGTCATATTCAAGGTAATAAATAATATCGCAATAGATATCTCTTTGGATTCATGTTTGTATGGCTTAGTCTTTGTCTAGTAACTTCCATTTGACAGAGGTAATCTGTAAACTTAAAAAGCAAACAAACATAATATCCACTAATGTTAGGGGCTTTTCTGTCAAGAAACATATCCAGAGATTGTTTAACAGAGCTATTTTTCCCAAGGCACTATTTATCCACACTTTATATTGATTTTGAACATGTCCTACAATGAACTGGAACAGAAAAAACAACAGGACTTTTACAGGAATGGGCTTGTACTGTTACATTAATTGCTTGGACAACATCCATTAGCAAGAATATTTCAGGAGAAGAGATCTTCAGTTCACAGCCCTCAATCTTTAGAGAATGTATCTCTACAAGAATATCTGGTAAATTGCAAGGGGAAAAAAAAAAGGAAAGGGTGAAAAATAGATTTTAAGTTTTAGAGAATAGGCGCTTTAGACATTTCAGCGGGGACAAGGGGATGTTATCATGGAAAAAAGGAATTTAAAATTACTATTAGTGGAAAATTCCAAAAGCCATGTATGTCAAATTTCCACCTATCTCAGGATCACTATAAGATTGTTCAGTACTTCCCTTTAGGTATCCTAAAACTTCTTTCAGATAATAATATTAATGATGTACTACTACTACTACTACTACTACTAACAATAATAATAATAATAGCAGATCAAAGAAGTCTGGTGAAGCCAATTTGCCTGATTTTGGATCGCTCAATATACCTCATTAACACCACTTTCATTTGAGCTCCACTTAGTAATAGGGAAGCTTAATCTGGAATCCAAAATTTATATACATTTTAAATAAACTGTATGTTGGCACTCGTCTACATGCAAGATACACACACAGCATAAATTTTGTTTACTTGTACATTCTTTTCAAAGATAAAGTCAATCTAAAGATACTGAACCCCAAATTTTTACAAGATTCTGTGATGTGTAAAAATACATTTAGACAGGTTTCCAACTCAAAATGAAATATCATACTTAATTTAAACTATAAATGTACCCTTCAATCAATAAATATAATGGGAATGAATTAACCCCCCAAAAAAATTCCATGAAGTATCAAATACCATTAACTTATTTTTTCATATTTTCTCATATTTGTACACAATGTATGTTTTTTTACCGTTTTCTTAATTGCTTTTGCTTTTGTAAATTATATACAACAGGCCATATATGAGGTTGCAAGTATGACATCAATCTTGTTTTTAATTTATTCCATATATGATACAAATCTAATAAATCAACTAGAAACTAGTGTCTCTGTGGGGATAATATCATAACAGTTGTATGAAGAATTAGCACAACATTGAATACACTTTAGGGACTATAAGATTTTAGTCTAAGTACATTTTTTTTCTCATAAACAATCTATATAATTCTGATTTTAAAATATTATCTGATGACAGACTCAAATTTCCACTGAAATATCAATGTATAAAATGAAACCTCATTACTCTGGAAAAACAGTTGGTGTACAATCTAACGTTACAACCTGGATCTATGACTTGCTACTACACAGTCAATGGAGTCATATTGAAAATAGTGTTCAACACCCTACACACACTCTCAATCAGAGGAAAATGGTAAGTCTTTACTTAAAGGGAGGAAACTTTGGCCCTGTTAAACCTTACTCTGGAAACAGAGATCCATATTGTCAGATATAAAGTTCTCTATTGAAATCTCAGGGCTCTGTGAGCTAGCTAGAAATATCTACTCTATTCTCCTTCTTAAAACCTGTCATCATTTTCTTCTTAATTATATCCATAAATGGGCTGCATGAAAATTAGGCAAGTAGGTGAATGGCCTACATCATTTAAGGTATAGTTCTAAGAGACAAATGTAAGAACTTTGGCTGCTCAGTTTTTGCAAGAGATCACTTTTCATATACGTATACAATTTTGTCAAAATGACAGAGGGCCAAATAAAATGAAGAGGAGATGATAAAACTTCAGTTGATTAGTATTATTCTGAAGAAAAAGGGCAGAGAACTTTGTTGAGATGAAAATTTAAGAAACACAATTGGTGAGCTATTTTAATACATATTCTCATGTTTTATCAAAATGGCATAAGAACATATAAGAACAAAAGAACTGAAAACTGTTTAATTAATAGTCTTTTCCCTATAGAATAGAAATCAAGCACTCAGTTCTTTCTTTGAACTATTGTTGTCTGGTTATTCTAGACTTTTAAGTTTTCCTTTTTAAAATTACCTTAGCAATATCAGTCTGTTATTTATCTTTCTTTTTCTGCAAATAAAAAATATAATCTTGGCTTTTTTTTTTTTTTAATTTGAGGGTTAACTGAAATGGCTACAAAAATAAAATAAAAAGTATTTGCTATTTCATCTTATTATTATTTCTATGAATGTCTGTTTTTGTATAATGTTTATTTGAAATTATATACCATAAATCAGACCAGAGGTAGAAAATAGCACACCAAATAACAAATCTCAAACAAAACAGAACAAAACAAACAAAAAGCAAGATCACACATACTTACAAACTCTCCTGCACCAACTATGTTTAAGAATTAAGAAGTTGCACCCTTTACCCCCATCCATTCATGAGGCTAGTAAAAGTCATGACTTCTGGCTTTTTACAATCTAAGTATGTTCTCAGCACCTAATGAGCTTTTAAAAAGCCAGTTTAAAGTCTTCTTTAAAACTTGTGTAGAACAGTGGGTTGATCAGAGAATTAACATAACCAAGCCATGTCAAAAAATCAGCACTTCAGAGAACACCTTGTAGATGCTCAAGCCTACAAACAACTCTTTTATGAAAAATGGCAGCCATGGCAAAATGAATGCACCCAAACTCAGTCCCAGGATGCACGGCCTTGTGCTCCCTGGTACTAGAGATCTGCTGGCATTCTCCCTGGTGATCTAGGTCATTGTGGAAGGGAGGGATCCTGATGGAGGTGTGGATCATTTCAAATTCTGTGGTAGTGTCTGCGGTGGAGAAGTCAGACACACAGTAAGTCTGTGTAAGTTTACAACTCGCAAATGAATTTTGGCTACCTGTGCTTCTGTTGCTTAAGTGCAGGTTTGACCCTCTTTTCTGGTAAAGGCTCTTGGCTTCATGGTAAATCTGGTAATAGAGAATCAGTATGAAAGACAAGGGGCTATAAAATGCCCCAAGAGTGGAGTGAATGGTGTAGATGACAGGTACTAAGTCATCACCAATGTTATTGAGTATGCCAGGAAGAAGATGGCCAAGAAGGCTGGACTGTCCCCTGTGTTCTGGAGAAGCCACCATCTATTCAGCCCGCCCCTAGTCAGTGCACCATCCAGCATGACCATGTCATCTACGCCATTTACTCCACTCTTGTTATTCATCTTTCTTGATCTCAATAGTCAAATCTTCCCCCAGTTACCTTGTCCATATATACATATATATGGGCATCTTTAAGCTATGCTTACATGCATCACAAAGCTGTCCTGCATGTCCCCTGTCACCTTATGCAGTGAATGGTCACTGAAGGCTATGAATGTTCTGTGTTTTTCATAAAGGTCACAGGATTGGTGATTCATAAGCTGTTTTATCTTTTTGTAGTCTTTGCAGCATTTATAGGCACCCCTTAAATCTTCAAGGCATATCTTATATACATTTTCAAAATTTTCAAAACTTTGCTGAAATTTGGTAATAACAGAAATACAACATGGTGATAAGGAGTAATCCGCGCAGTTATGATTCTAAATGACACCTGTCACATAGGTCAACTATCTCTCTAAGGTTTCTTTCTTCTACTCTCCTTCACATTAACCTTTGCTGCCAATATTATTCTTACCTGTACTTTTTCTATCAAAAATTCTGCCCCAAATCCTATAGACACCAAGAAAAAAGAAAAACAATCAATCTCTCTCAAACCCCATAATCCAAACTACCCATTTATAAAACATAATCTCTAATGGGTTTATCTCCTAACAATAAACATGTTTTTCTTGCCTTATTAACTGGACTTTTTTGGACCCAGAAAATAAAATTTAGTTTGCATTTCAAAAAGATTCATGAAAGTTCTGCGTGTTTGTCATTAGTTTGTTTTACCATCCCCAAAGGATTATATTTCCTAAAGTCAAATTTAGTGTTTGTCTTTTAGCAACCAGGAAGTTTGCTAGCAGTTTTAATATAATATATGTTTTTGTGCATATAACAAAACATTAATAGTTCAGAAATGTCAGAATCAAATTTCAGGGAGAACACTAGGTTTAACTTTTTCTTAAGTAGAATTTTTATAATTAATACACATGCCCCACTCTCAGTCCCAAGCTATCTCAGCATTAGGCTGGTACCCTGAAGATGGTGACTCTCTCATAGGAGTTAGTACTCAACAAAGTTTGGTATCATCCCTTGTTAGACCAGGAGTGTGATAAACGTGAGTACTAACGAACTTAAAGGAGGAAGAAGGAGTTATTATTTAGAACAGTTGGTCATAAAAGGTTTTTTTTTAAGAACTAAGCTTTTAACTGTGGTCTAAAGATGAAAACAAATTAAGCCTACCTCATAGATATTTCAGAAAAGCCTAGGCATAAACACTGGGTGAAAACTTGCTAACGCAGGAAGGCATTTCTATGTTGCAGGGACTGAAAAAACAAAAAAATCTGAGAAGAGAGAAGAGTGGTAGGATCACTTTTTATTTGGAAAGGAAAGGAACTTGTGTTCTACTTTATAGTTTATAATGAAATATTTGGATTTAATTCAGGTTGAGGGGAAAGGTATACATATTTTAATAAAGGATATGGTTTTATTTACATTTTGAAAACATCATTTTAGCTGCTATGGAGAAGAAATGAAGGCAGGTGTATGTTATGGAAAATAATTGTACTGTTATGCAGAAGACTTATAGAATATTGGGACAAGAAGATGACAGTGCTTATGGAGAAGATATTTTGAAGCTAAGACTACATGACTTATGGATCACCTGTATATCTCTATGAAAAATAAAGGAATCAAGTGCAATTCCTCAGTTTGGGGTTGGGAGAAAGTGTTAGGCTAGATATATATATATATATTTGGGAATTGGAAACATATAGGTGACATTTACGTCATGCAAATAATTGATACTACTTAGACAGAGAGCATTGATTCATCTTTAATGGACATCTGATGTTTTCTGTAGTTTTGAATTTTCAACTCTAATGACAAGTCAATGAATACATGCTAGCATATAAACTATTTTGTTATGCATTTTATCCAATAGTTTAAATGAACAGATTTCAAGTTTTCCACTGCTATATCAACACAAATCTAATTATACTAAATGCTTCTCATATGGAAATCTAAAATAATTTCATATCTTGAGAATAAAGCTTTAACTCTCCAGATACTCAACTTCGCTCTCTCACTATACATTTGAACATCTGATTTTTCAACAAAATAGGTGTCGACCTTTAAAATGATTTTATAAATTGACTAATTTTCATTACCTCCTCTAATATCATCTTGATCAAAGCTACAATTAATTCTCACCTGCATTGTTGTTGTCTCCTAAGAGGTCTCCCAGTTTTCTTTTTTCAGTGTATTTACAATAGAGAAGCCTAAATGATCCTACTAGGTAAATCTCCTGATTAAACATTTTCAGAGATTAAAATGCAAAGTTGTTATGATCATTTAGAAGCACTTTCTCATTTAATTTTGACCTTATCTCCTGTAACTTTCCACCCACGAACTATACTTCAAACAGATTAGCCAATTGCCATTCCTGCAACATCAGCCATTTCATTGTCTCACGGACTAAATGCAAGATGTCTTCCCTACTTGAAATACTCTTCCTCCAGATAGCCATCCTCCAGATGACTTTTTCAGGTTTTTGTTCAACTATCACTATTTGTAATTAAATTTATTGGGGTGACATTGGTTAGTAAAATTATATAGGATTCAAGTGTACATTTCCATAATAGATCATCTGTGTATCACATTGTGTTCTCACCACCCAGAGTCAGTTCTCCTTCCATCACCATACATTTGACCCACTTTTCCCTCTTCTACCACCCCCTCCCCACTTCCCCTCTGATAACCACTAAACTGTTGTCTGCGTCTATGAGTTTTTGTTTCTTTATTTGTTTTCTTGTTCATTTGTTGCTTTCAGTTTTATAACCCACATGTGAGTAAAGTCATATGATTCTTTACTTTTTTCTGACTGACTTATTTCACTTAACATGATAATCTCATGATCCATCTATGTTGTTGCAAATGAAAAAAATTTCATCTTTTTATGGCCAAGTAATATTCTATTGTGTATATATACCACATCTTCTTTATCCAATCATCTATCAAAGGACACTTTGTATGTTTTTATGTATTGACCACTGTGAATAATGCTGCAATAAACATAGGGGTACATATGTTGTTACAGATAATGGTTTTCAGATCTTTGGGGAGATACCCAAAAGTGGGATTGCTGGATAACATGGTAATCTTATTCTTAATTTTTTGAGGAAACTCCATACTGTTTTCCATAGTGGCTGTATCAATTTACATTTTCACTAGCAGTGTGCAACTGTTACTTTTTCTCCACAGCCTTTCCAACACTTGTTATTAGTTGTCTTTTTGATGATAGCCATTCTAACAAGTATGAGGTGGTATCTCATTGTGATTTTGATTTGCATTTTCCTTATAGCAACTCAAGTTGAGCATTTTTTCATACATCTGTTGGCCGTTTGTATGTCTTCTTGGGAGAAGTGTCTGTTCAGGTTTTCTGTCCATTTATTAATTGAATTGTTTGGGATTTTTTCGTTGTCATTGTTGAGTTGCATGAGTGCTTACATATTTTGGATATTAGCTCCTTATTAGAGTTGTTGTTTACAAATATCTTCCCTCATTTGGTTGGTTGGCACTTTGTTTTGTTAATGGTTCTTTTTGGTGTACAAAAACTTTTTAGCTTGACATAGTCCAATTTATTAATTTTTGCTTTTACTTCCCTTGCCTTTGAGGTCAACTTCATACAATCCTCTCTGAACCCAAGGTTCAAAAGTTTAGTATCTGTGCTTTCTTTACTGCTTCCAGTCTTATGTTTAGGTCTTTGATCCATTTTGAGTTAATTTTGGTAGTGGTGACAGCTAGCAGTCCAGTTTTATTCTTTTGCATGTGGCTTTTCATTGTTCTGTATGTGGCTTTCCAATTTACCAATCCCATTTATGGAAGACGCTTTCTTTTCTCCATTGCATGTTTTTGGCTCCTTTGTTGAAAATTATTTCCCCATATATATGTGTGTCTATTTCTGAGTTCTCAATCCTATTTCATTGGTCTCATGTCATTTTTCCTGCCAGTACTATGCTATTTTTGGTTATTGTTGCTTTGTAGTATAAATTGAACTCAGGGAATGTGATATTTCCAGCCTTGTTCTTTTTTTTCTTAGGATTGCTTTAGCTGTTTGGGGTTTTTTGGTCATTCCATATGAATCTGATAATTTTTTTCTGTGCTATTTCTTGAAAAAAATGCCATTGGGATTTTGATGGGGATTGCATTAAACCTGTATATTGCTTTGGGCAATACGGCTATTTTAACTATGTTGATCCTTCCAATCCATGAACACAGAATATCTTTCCATTTCTTTGTGTCTCTTCAATTACTTTTTTAATAATGTGTTATAGGTTTCAGTATATAGGTCCTTCACATCCTTTGTTAAGTATATTCCTAGGTATTTTATTCTTTTTGCTGCAATTGCAAAAATAATTGTTTTCTGTATTTTTTTTCTGGAATTTCATTGTTAGTATAGAGGAATGCAATGGATTTTTGTACATTGATTTTGCATCCTGCAAATGTGCTGTATTTGTTTATTGTTCTTAAAAAGTTTTTTGGTGGAGTCCTTAGGGTTTTCTATATAAAGAATCTTGTCACCAGCAAAATTGACAATTTAACTTACCCATTCCCAATTTGGGTGCCTTTTATTTCTTTCTCTTGCCTGATTGCTCTGGCTGGAACTTCCAATACTATGTTGAATAACTGTGTTGATAGTGGGCATCGCTGTCTTGCTCCTGATTTTAAAGGAAAAACTTTCAGTTTTTCACCAGTAAGCATGGTATTAACTAAGGGTTTGTCATATATGGCCTTTATGTATGGTACTTCCATTCTATACTCATTTTATTGAATGTTGTATCTTGTTAAATGCTTTTTCTGCATCTATTGGTATAATCATATGGTTTTTATCCTTAATTTTGTTTATGTGATGCATCACATTGATCGATTTGCATATGTTGAACCATCCTTGTGCCCCTGGGATGAACCCCACTTGATTGTGATACATAATCTTTTAATGTATTGTTGTATTTGATTTGCTAGTATTTTGTTTAGGATTTTTGCATTTGTATTCATCAGAGATGTTGGCTTGTAATTTTCTTTTTTTTGTGTTACCTCTCCCAGGTTTTGGTATCAGGGTAATGCTGGCCTCATAAAACAAATGAGGACGTTTTGACTGTTCTTCAATCTTTTGGAAGAGTTTGAAAAAGACAGGCATTAAATCATCTTTGAATGTTTGGCACAATTCACTTGTGAAGGCATCTGGTCCTGGACTTTTGCTTTTGAGGAGGTTTTGGATGATTGTTTCAATATCCGTGCTATTGATCGGTCTATTTAAAGTTTGCAATTCTTCATGAGTCAGTCTAGGAAGGTCATGTATTTCTAAAAACTTGCAAATTTCTTCTAGGTTACTTAATTTTTGACCTATCGTCCTTCATAGTATCCTCAAATGGTCCTTTGTCTTTCTATGGTATCCGTTGTAACTTCTCTTTCATTTCTGATTTTGTTTATGTCTGTTCTCTTTTTTCCTTAATGAGTTTAGCCAAGAGTTTGCCAATTTTGTTAATATTTACAAAGAAACAGTTCTGTGTTGCATTATTTTTTTTCTATTGTTTTTTTGTTCTCTATTTCATTTACTTCTGCTCCAATTTTTATTATTTTCTCCCTTCTGCTGATTTTGGGTTTCTTTTGTTCTTCCTCTCCTAATTCTTTAAGATGCGTTGTTAGGTTGTTTATTTGGGATTATTCTTGTTTTTGAGATAGGCTTTTAAATGATATAAATTTCCTCTTAATAGTCTTCACTGTATCCCAATAATTTTGATAGTATGTAGTTCCATTTTTATTTGTTTCTATGTATCTTTTGATCTCCCCTTTTATGTATTATTTGACCCAGTCATTCTTTAATCACATACTGTTTAATCTCCACTTACTTGTGTTTTTCCTGCTTTCTTTTTCCAGTTGATCTCCAATTCCAAAGCACTGTGGTCAGAGAATATGCTTAATATGATTTCAGTCTTCTTAAAATTGCTGAGTCTAGTTTTGTGTCCCAATGCATGGTATATCCTTGAGAATGTTCCACGTGCACTAGACAGGAATTCATAGTCTGATCTTCTAGAGTTAAAGGCTCTGTAAATGTCAATTATGTCCATTTTGTCAAATGTGTCATTTAAGGCTGATATTTCTTTATAGTTTTCCTGTTTGGAATATCCATAGCGGTCAATGGTATATTTCATTTTCCTGCTATATTTGTGTTCTGGTCAGTTTCTGCCTTTAGTTCTGTTAGTAGTTGCTTTATATATTTTGGTGCTCCTTAAATGTGAGCATATATATATTGATAAGTGTTAGGTCTTCTCTTTTTATTGCTCCCTTTATCATTATGAAATGTCCAAATTTGTCTCGTTACCTTTTTTTATCTTCAAGTCTATTTCATTAGATATCAGTAAGGTTATACCTGCTTTTCTCTGGATGGCATTTGTTTGGAGTTTAATTTTTGCACCTTTTCACTTTGAATCTATAATTGTCCTTGTAACTCAGATGGTGAAACTCGTATCCTTTCTCCTGTCTATGTTGTGCAACTCTTACCATCAAAACATATTTATTTGGAATTTATTTATTTATTTATTCATTTATTTATTTATTTTCTTTTAGGAAGGTGCATCTCACAGTGGCCCCAACTAGCAACCCTGGTGTTATTAGCACCACGTTCCAACCAATTGAACTAACCGGCCACCCCTTATTTGGATTATTTTTGTTTACTAACCAGTTACATATAAATTGCATGAGGGCCAGTATGTATTGTGTATATTGTATATATTGTTTATATATACACATTTTGTATATGTGTGTGCCCACCCTCCACATTTTGATCTCGGAGGTAAGCCTGATGCTTAGATGGAGTGCATAGAATACAAAGGGAATACTTTTGAATAAATGACTAAACTAGAGGTCCTAGAAATTTATCATCTTCCGCACAATAGAATTATTTTAATAAGAATTGAGATAGAATAAAAATTCACATAATTATATTTTTTAAACATGAGAACGATAGCACCAAATGAAGTAGATTAGAGAAAGAGTAGTATACTATGAGAAACTGAAACATCTCTAATAAATAATAATGATGATGTAGCTAATATTATTCTTTGCTTACTAATTACCTGCTGTCACACTAAGTATTTCCAGGTTAAATAACTACCTCTAAATCCATAATCAATGAGGTGTGTAATAGTAACTTTTTTTTCTCTGTTCCTGATACCAGAACCTGAGCTAGTAACCATTATTACATCCTGCCTCATGTTTAAGAAGTTGTTTTTAAGCCTGGTTCTAAATAAAGATCAACCTTGAGGCTGCTTAAAAATCATATCCCTCATTTTCTATTCTCAAAATATGAAATCTGAAACCTCAGGGGTAATAAACCAAAGTCTTTTCAAACAAAAAAAGTTAAAAAATTACCAAGTGAAACTGATATGTAGTCAGCATTAAGAACCATGTATACAGAGCATTAAAAACTAATTCAGCCTGAAAATAAATCATCTAGAAAAAATGTTTTATTCATTGGAAAGTGCAGAAACTAAACAAAATAGGAAACAAAGAATGTTGGCATCTGATATATGTATAACTTCACAAAAATTATTTCACTTGTTTCTGAAATAACAAACTAACTTATTCCAAAAAAATTAGGCAGAAAATAGTATATGAAATCAGCAATCCTGAAAGAAATTTACATAATAACAGTAACAATTCTCCAAGGAATTATAAATAATGGCTAACATATACTTTCTACGAAAGTTCACCAAAATATCTTTGTATGATAGAATGTGAAATGTGAGCTTAAAAGCATTGTAACCATAAATGGCTTTTTTCTAACCTGTTCCAATTACCTGTGAATAATAATAACAAAAATGCACTGAACTTTGCGATAAACATAGCAAAGGATTATTCATTCTGTGAACACATTTCAATTAGGCACCTATCTTCTGCAGGTTCAGTAAATGTGAAATATTTATAAAATATTAATCTTGTGTTTAAAAATTAAACAATAGAGGGGAGAAAACAGGCTCAGTGAAAATTAGTATTAAGTAATAGGTGACAAATGATATAAGGACCATTTGAATCAGATGTGATGTGAATGCAAAGAAGTAAGTAGAGTTAGTATGAAATAAAGGTTAAATAAAGGACATTTAGAAATATACAGATCTAAAATTTTATCTCTGCTTCTTCTGTGGCAAACCAGGTAGTTATTCTCTTATATATGAGCTCCCTTTATTTAAACTTAATACTGCTAAGTTTTAGCCAGACATAGGTACTGCTTCTTTGATGTTACATTCTCTGCCTCATCTGGTCCCTGGTGTGAC
The DNA here is from genome assembly GCF_057876585.1 of Rhinolophus sinicus. Lineage (NCBI taxonomy): Eukaryota > Metazoa > Chordata > Mammalia > Chiroptera > Rhinolophidae > Rhinolophus > Rhinolophus sinicus. The sequence continues at coordinate 159,300,580 of NC_142516.1, forward strand.
TAAGTTCTGGCCAATGAGATGCAAGAGGCAATAATGCAAGCCTCTTCTGATACATAGCCTATAAAACAAACTGGCAAGCACTCTATAGTCTGGTTCTTTTCTCAATGGCAAGGAGGAGAAATAGCCACCTCGGTCCCAGAAATACAAACTACAAATGCCAACAGCAGGTTGGTTCTACCTCTGGCAATCAATTACCTATGAACTATTCTGGGAGAGAGAAATACATTTTTACCTTGCTTGAGTCATGTATTTTGAGGTGTGTGTGTGTGTGTGTGTGTGTGTGTGTGTGTACAGCATAAGCAGTTCTAAAAGTAATTCACCACTTACAAGTTGTGTGAAATCACTGTTTTACATATCCTAAGATATATATGTATCTTAGATCACACATTATAAATTGTAGGCTGAAAAATCTCTGTTTCTGTTACTAACTATAATCCTGACTCAACATCACTTTATCACTGGACTCTCAGTTTCAACTGGGAAATGTAATTAATCTTAACTACCTCACAGAGTTATTGATGTTAGTATTTATTGAAACAATGTATAGCAAAAAAGCACTCTACTAGAATTATAGAAATGTTCTATAAACTTATGAGCAGTTATTTATAAAACATGTCAAATTTAATTAAGAGTATTTAATATTTCACATTCAAAAAGAGTTACAAAACATAGTAAGTACATAATTTAAATCAACTAACTTGACTATTATATGGAGAGGAAAGAGTGACCACATCTGTGAATAGGAGTTCCTGTTAAAAAGAACCCATTGCAATCAGAAAGCTAAGTGATACTATTATGGTCATGTGATAGAAAAATATTCAATTATTTTAAAATACATGCAAAAACAATATTATCTAAAATCATTGTCCCAACATCATGCATTGACTACTATTGGAAGAGGATCATTATACAAAAAATATTGAAATTAATATTGACTTCGTGTGACTCTTTTCTCAGGAAAAAACTTACATAAATTCTATCTACTTTATTTCTCATCTGGAAAATGAGAGAGTACAACCATATAATTGATAAAATTCCATTCAATTATGCGTACGGAAAAAGATGTTCAGACAAAAGATAAATTATAAATACTCCCTCAGAAATTATACCTTCAGAAGGTGAAATTCCATGAAAATGTGTTCACATCTAGAAATTACATAGAGGTATTATGACCTACTATTTTCTAAGATATTATGTATGAAATATGTTAAAATATTTTTAGGCAAATATATATTAAACCTACTGATTTGATGAGTTTAATTTTTATTGTTCCATCAAATTTAAATATTCTCTGTGTTAAAAAGAAGCAATATTTTCTTAAGTATATGGCAATCTTGGCTGGTAATTTGAAATTTTGTATACTGACTATTATATATTTAAATGCTGGTATCAAGATAGACATACTTTATATCTTAAACCCATCTGATTTAATGTTAAATTAATCTGAATACAAGAATATGTAGATTATGGCACCAAAAATATGGACTTATAAAAATATCTGAGTAACTGAATATGTTTAATGCTTGTTCTTATATCTGTGAGGGAAATTATACATGAGCAAGTCCTTCATTCTTGCTAATAAAATAATCCATTTTAAACTAGTTCTAAATGTTCAATCTTAGTTTGATTATCTTTTTCAATGTAAATGCATTTTAATTTTTATGTATTTATATTTACATTAGACCAGCAATAAGCATTCTGTATATCAGATGAAAAAAATTAGACTTTAGAAGACTAATTTGGTTGAATACATATAAACATACATAGAAACCTAAATAATCTATAACGCAATTGCTTGATTCTTCATCATTATCATTTCACTGCCAGTTTTTGTATAGTCATTTTTTATTATATTGGTATCCAAGATAAAAAGACATTCTTTAAAACATAGTCATTTCTCTAATCTTCAAAATCTTTTAATCTCTTCCTCTCTACTAATTTATTTACCCATATGTTTAGACCTATTTGTATTTATATCTAATTTTGTGTTTACTTTAAAGAATACATATTTGTCCAAAGAAAAGGAAATGAAACCCCATGTTTATTACAAAATTATTTACAGTAGTTAAGATACAGCAATAGTTAAGTGACCATCCACAGTTGAATGTGGTATTTTTGTATACAGTGGAATATTATTTGGCCATAAAAAAGGAAATCCTGCCATTTGTGTCAACATGGCTGAATATTGAGGGCATTGTACTAGGTGAGTCAGAGAAAGACAAATACTATGCGATCAAACTTATATGTGGAATCTTAAAAATACTGAACTTATAGATACAGAGAACAGATTGGTGGTTGCCAGAGGTAGGAGGTTGGGACAGGCAAAATGGATGAAGGTGTTCAAAAGGTTCAAACTTACAGTGATAAGACAAACAAGTCCTGGGAATATAACATACAGCAATGCTATATGTCAATTAAATCTCCAAAATAAAAAATAAAAGCTCACGACTCTATAAATGTCATAACTCTGCTTTACTACCAATACAAGATATTATTTTTGAAATCTAAAAAATACACAATATTTTGGAAAAATTTTCCTACAATTTAAAAAAAAATTGCACATGTTCCTATTTTTTATTCTATGGATGATCACTGTTTTACTTACCTTACAAATTGTTTGACATATATATCATCTAAATTTGGCAGTATAAAATTAAACTACAAATTAAAATTAAATTATTTTAGTTATTTAAAGCTGATGGCATAGTCTGAGTCTCAGACTCTGTTTTCAACAACTTTGCTGACACTTGCTCTAAAACAACTGCATATATTGTCAATATTTTTATTTTCTCATCTTTATTTTTATAAGTCCAAACTATTCTCTCTTTTTTTTAAGTTTATTGGGTGACAATTGTTAGTAAAGTTACACTTGTTTCACATGCAGAATTCTGTAATACATCATCTGTATATCACATTGTGTGTTCACCACCCAGTCAGTCAGTTCTCCTTCCATCACCATATATTTGATCCCTTTTATCTTTGTCTACCACCCTCTCCCCACTACCCTCCGGTAACCACTAAACGATCGTCTGTGTCTATGAGTTTTTGTTCCTTTATTTGTTTGTCTTGTTCCTTTGTTATTTTCAGTTTTATATACTGTATATCAGTGAAATCATATGTTTCTCTACTTTTTCTGTCTAACTTATTTCGCTTAGCATTCATAATCTCAAGATCTATCCATGTTGTCCCAAATGACACTATTTCATCTTTTCTTATAGCAGAATATTATCCCATGGTGTATATATACCACAACTTCTTTATCCAATCATCTATAGAAGGACACTTTGGCTGTTTCCATGCCTTGGAAAACTATAAATAAAGCTGTAATGAACATTGGAGCCCATATATCTTTATGGATAAATGTTTTCAGATTTGGGGGGGGGGGTTAGGTACCCAAGAGAGGGATTACTGAGTCATATGGTAATTCTGTTTTTAATTTTTTGAGGAATCTCCACACTGCCTTCCATACAACTCAACAACACAAAAACAATCTAATTAAAAAATGGGCAGAGGACCTGAATAGACTTTTCTCCAAAGAGGACATACAAATGGCCAATAGACATAAAAAAATGCTCAACATCACTAATCATTGGAGAAATGCAACAACAAAGAAGCTGGTTGAAATTTTTTGTTTCTTTATATTTCAACTTCTAAGATTAAGATTAACTATACTAAAGATTGATGTAGTCTTTATGAAAAAGTGCCTTATTAGTTGGTTGCAAAAAAGTCTGTCAGTCTGCCAAAGGAGAAGATATTTTCTAGCTTTTATATGCATTTAAATAAGAAAAATTTCCCCAGAGTTAACTCAAAAACAGAAATCAGTAAAAGCGTTTCACTCTTGAAATGAAATTATATTAAAATACTCTACATAGGAAGCTATGTGATAATGGCATTGAAGGAATTTTTTGTCTACATAGAGGAGTAAATCAAAGTCACCCTAGAATGAAAGAGATTATTTCCTTATCATAAGAAACAAACCTTTCTAATCACCCATTATTTTTATAACTAAAGACAATAATAGTTATGAAAGCACTTTGCACATTTTAAAATGTCTATATATATTTTTTCTATTAAGTATAACAATGTTATGGTAATGGTTTGTGCAGACTTGGAGTTCCTATTGTCAAATTAGTAATAGATACAATGAAAAGCAGTGAAATGAGAGATTAAGAAGGTAATTTACAAAATGTTTAAAGGATACCTGGGAATACATAGGAATAGACAGAATTATGCATGATTCCTAAAGCAGTTAATCAAACTTAATTTTACTTTAGGAGTCACTGCTAACTGCCATTTTTAGACCTAGGGTATCACATTGTTTATAAGTAAAATTAAAGCAATTTCAATTCTATTTTTTTAGTGAACAGTTGTCTTTCAGTAGTATGACAGGTAATAAGTTAGTGGGATATGTCTTAAAATACAGGTCTTTAATGCATTTTATGTGTAAAGGATGCCTATATTAGCCAAATAAATTCCTACTGTTCTTAGTCAAAAATGTAGACACAGCACCTGGAAATATTTACTTTTCTCTAAAAAGGATGCATTGTATATTCCTGCAATTTTTACTCATGAATTTCCAAGCTTGGGTAATATTTTATCTGTTCTAAAACATCTTAAGCAAACAAATTCACTCATTCCAATATTTAAAAATCAATAATGAATCTGGAAGATTATATTTAGGCAGGGCTATTTTTAAGTACTAGCCTGAAGTTGTGCATTATAGCAAGTAACACCTAGGAGGGAGTCTCTATTCAGCTAGGTTCAGTGTACATTATCCATGCATAAGGTTAAAGCAAGTGAGTGAAAGAACTGGTAACTGGGGCAGAGGGATGAACAGTAGAATATATGCTTATCTCAGTGTTCTATAATATAATTTCCTAAGAGAAACCTTAAATACGGAGCTGTATGTGAAATGTTCTGATGTTAAAAACTGTGTATGGGGCAAGCAACACATGTCTGCAATTCTTATTACTCAAATCAAATTTCATTGAGATAATATAAGGTATTCTATTAATTAGGAATTTTTATTAGATTGTATATAATGTATAAATAAAAGTAACAGTAAATTAATTTATAATATTCTGATTGTTTCACATAGAGCATCCAAGCATGACAATGGGTTTCCTCAAAATTGTCTCCTTTTAACTTTTATACACTGACATTCCAAAGAAATAGTTCTAATCTTATGGAGCAGGATAAATACTAAAGCTACAGCCATTGCATACATCTTCCAAAGTAAGATTTTAAGACTTCTCTGTAGAGAAATTTGAGAAGTACAACACGCTCCATGCTACTAAATAGAAGAAGTAACATGGCCATACAATTTTCAAGGTGGAAAGGGGTGTGTTAGTTAGGTGATCATTAGCGCCCCCCCAAAAAAAAAAAAAAAAATTGAGGGTCTTATTGTCACTCCTAAGCTAAGTAGGTCACCCAGGCTAAATTGAAAAAAGTTACTCAAATTTCCTTAACTACACTGCAAGCATATTTTCCAGGAAATATCAGGCTTTCAGATAGCCACCTGCAGAAAACACTGAAGAGAAATGGCTTGAACAGGTTAAGTCAGCCATCTTGACCTAAAATAGACTGAGAACTCAATATAATAGTAAAATCCCCACCTCTGGGAGTTTAGACTCCATTTTCTGAACATAGGATGCAACAAGAAGCATTACCTGTTCCTGAACAAGTGTCAACTTGATGCCGCACCTGCATGCTATGACAAAATTTTCCTCATAAATGTGTATTAGTTTGCTAGAACAAAAATAGAAACTCCCCAGTTTGGGGAATCATGGCTTTGGAAATTTTTCACTGTGAGCTCCTTATTTGCTGCAAATAAATTTGCTTTGTGTGGTAACTATCCTTGGTGTATTATCCAGTTTTTGACTCACCAGGAGGTAAACCCAGATTTGGGTAGGTAGCATTATTATTAAAGAAGAAGAGATGTGTACTGCAGTGAACAACTGAAAGACTGCCACTAGATTGTTGTTGTTGTTGTTTCTCCCATAGATGTGAAGACAGTAGGCTGTGGGGCCTGATTGGCATAAACAAAATTCTATTACTTTCACTTCATAGCTATGTGACTTTAGTCAAGGAGCATATCAGCATTTAGTTTGCTCGTTTGTAAAATAGGGATAATAATGATGTTTACTCATATGGTAATTAGGGTCAAATAAATTATTTGAATAGTGCTTACTTACCACATAGTAAGAGGCAGAATATATCAGCTATTATTTTAACAATATGATGAAGGAGAAGGGCCATTATGGATACAAAAAAAAAAAAAAAAAAAAAAAAGCATCTGAGAAGAATCTAATTAAAAATGGCCTAATCCACAAATTTTGTAAAGAGTTAATCTTCAATACACATTTATTTGATTGGACCTACCAAATGACTTAAGACTTACCAACTTTCTTAGGAATTTAGGATTTTTTAAAAGAACAAACATAATTCACATCCTAAAAGTCTTTACAATGGAACATTTTCAAGGCAAAAACATAATCCTCAGAAAAACTCTACATGGATACTTTTAAGTTTCTCCATTGTATAGATAATGACATGGAGGCAGAAGGTGTTTAAATAACCTTCCCAAGGTCGTATGGCTAGAACATATTGAAGAAAGGGTACCAAGCCAGAAAGTCTGAATTCCTACAAGTATAATTTTAGCTATAAAATTTCATTCAAAGGGAAAGACACTATTCAGTAGACCCAGGAGGTGAACTGGAAATCAAATAGCTTTCTCCCTTGCGTACACTGAGTTTTGAAGGGATAATCAGAGGAAAGGGCGCGGGTGTGGACAATCAGAACTGTGTGCTTACCTGGTGGTGGTGGATAACAGAAATTAAGGATTTTTCTCTTTAGTCATATAACCTTAACTTTGGAGGTTATCTAAGTTTTGTGATTTCTTTATTTGAGAGAAAAAAATGGGTAACACTTACTAGCGATACTTTAACATTTCAGAAAGGCCAGTCAATTATATTTGCAAGATATACTTAAAGAGAATCCAATCCTTATGAGACAAATAAAAAGACAAATCAAAGTAACTTAGATGAACACAATCTGGGAATGAATGTTACTTGGTTGTGATATAATTCAAACATGATTGCTTCAAGGACAATGTTCAAATGACAGTGTATTTATGTGTCTTACACATAAACGAGTCCGTTCATAACATTTAAAAAGTTGCTTCTTCTTTAGCTTTTTGTTGTGACAAACCCTAAAGCTATGTGCATGCATAACTAAAGATACAGACAAAATTGAAACTAATTTAGCTTTTTACTTTCCATAGGCATTTTAAAAAGAGACTCCATCAGTCAAAACATTACATTCTTTCCTCCACTTTGTTCAAGCCACGATGCTTATAGTAAACCTATCCTCCAGCTATTTTCCATGCTCTTACTGTACCCACTGTTACTGATTATATATAATGGCATGTTAATGCCTATATTTAACCCTCCTACTGTTCATTGTTAAAATTAGTCATTATGGTACCTGATAACATCTCATATTTTTGCACATTTGAAACTTGTTGAACAAAGACAGCAGGCAAGTCCTGGATGTTATAAGAGAAGAAAAGCATGTTTTAAAACAACAAAATTCCAATTATGTTTAATCTAAGGGAAAAAATAAAAATTCAGGAACAAGGTGCAATATGCTATTTTGAAAACTGGCAACTCCTCGTCTTTTTTTTTTTTCCTTATAATTTCAAAAGTATTACTGTTGCTTAATTTGTATAACAGGAGCAAGCATGCTTTGATTTGTAAGACATTGCTCTTAAAATAGGAAAGGGAAGAAATAACATTAAAAAGTCAGAAAAGTATAAAATGAAATAGAAAGGGAAGACTGATACTAATTGATATGAGTACTCCACCATCGTTTGTTTTAGGGAGTAGGAAAGGTGTGATGGGAGATGTACCAGGCTAGAAGAAAATGCATAATTTTAAGTGACTAAAAGTATTTTCTTCATATAGAGAAAAATGGGTGTGGTTCTTACTTGTGTAACAGTGACACTATATCTTCTATTCTGAGATTTAAACCTCTAGTGTCATTCGATTTAATAGCATAGTTTAGTTTGGGATCGTGTGTCAGTTTTTCTTTTCTTTGCTCACCGTCTACCAAACCTCAATAACTCTGTGTACTATACATTTACTATGTATACTATTCTCAGTGGCTCTGTGTGCATACCAGGCTCAATGACCCTGGTTCCCCAAGGAAACTGACACTGACTTGAAATAAGTTTGTAGATCTGCATAAGATCCAACGCTATCCCTGAAACAAACCAGCCTCTGGGAAGCACATTTTTCCAGCAGTTGCCTGATCAACACCCCCTTTCCTCTGTTGTGCCTCTCCTGACCTGCCTAAAGAACCTTTTGGCCATGCTGGGGGTGACGGGATGGCCTTTGGACAGGAGTCTGCCATCCTCCCTCAATGCAGGCATTTTGAATAAACCTACTTTTCTTTCTACCAACATTGCCTCTTGAGTTCTGGCTTTCATGTGGCGAGCATCCAAGCCTTTAGCACAGTAATATGTGCATGTGTCTATTTGCTGAGCCTATAGTTCCCATTTTTCATTCCACCACTAATCTAGGTGTTGCTGAGATATATTTAAAGATATGGTTAGTATCTACAATCAGTTGACTTTAAGTAAAGGAGATCGTCTGGATAATATGTGCAGTATGTTTCCAGTCAGTTAAAAGTCCTTAAGAACAAAACAGATTTCCCTGAAGATGAAGAAATTCTGCAACATCATAAAAAATAGCAGACTGAAAGACTTAATATAAATCACAAAGGGAAGAGTGGTAGCTTCTTAGCCGAACAGTTCCTCATTATCTTTTGCTTTGTACTATGCCAGGAGAAAGCTAGAATTGGGAGAAAGTATAAAGAGGAATTTAGGGCTGAGTGAGTTTTGATAAATAAGACATTTCAAGATAGTTTATTTCACTCTGGTTAGTCACCATGCTTTCAATAAAATCTCTGTTCTAATATTTTATACATCTGGTAGGTAGAACATGGATCCTAAAAAATATTCAAGTAAAAAATCTCTACAACCTGTTGATGTTATTTTACATTCTAAAAGATGTGGTTAGGTTAAGGATCTTGAGAAAAGAGTTTATCCTGGATTACTCAAGAAAGCCCCAAATGCCATGACAAGTGGTATTTATAACAAAAAGGCAAAGGGATATTTCACACACATAGGAGAAGCCAATGTCAAGATGAAAGCAGAAATTGGAGTGATGAAACTACAAAATCAGGCATGCCAGGACAGCCACCAGAAGCTGGGAGAAGCAAGGGAATAATTCTTTCCTACAAATCCAAAGAGAGCACGGACATGCTGGATTCTGCCATCTGGCCTCCAGAACTTTGAGGAAAATGAACTTCTATTGTTTTTAACTGCCACATTTTTGTTAACTTTTTATGAAGTACCCTTAGGAAATTAATACAATACTGTGTGATGTTAGAGGCTAAAAATGTTTTCCAAGGGGGAAAAAAAAAGCAATATTCTGCTAGGTTCTATAATAGAATTACTTGATCAAGCCTGAAGTTTTCACGATTGTAGTTTAATTAGGGCATACAATCTACCCTTAAACATCATGGTAGATAACGAAACCTATTCTGGACACTGTAAGCCTTTATCAATGACTTATATGACTCGTAGTACTATGTACTTTTTACTTCCACAGAAAGAATAAGTAGATCTCAGTTGAAGGTGGGATACTGACTCTTGGTATAACATATTGTTTCAACAGAATTCCTGTAATCCCTCAACAATGGTCAAGATGGAGCAGGAACATTCAATTTAAGGTCACTTGTCTCCCTAACGCAGTAAAAAAAATGAGTCTGACCATTGTTCTGAGCGTAAAACAACACCAACTCTAAGCCTTCTACCATCACCATTGTGAGGCCAAGAGAGGGAGGGTTTGTGTACTGAGAGAAGACCTCTGCTAGTTCTTGTGCGTCCATCATCAAACGAGAAGAAAGAGTTCCAGAAAACAAACACCTATGCTTTCCTAAAAAAAAAGGTTTGCCACTACTCTCAGAGTAGAAGTCACTGGGACTCTGTTATGTTTTTGTCCCAGGTTATATCAGGTGCCATAAGAAACTCCAATGGCCGCACCTCCTGCGCTATCTCCATAGTGCTACGTGCATCCTTTGTTCTTTTCCCACCGCTCTTCAACTCTTGAAACTCTACTTCACTAAACATGTCACTTATGTATTATGTTCATAATTTATTTTATGTCTCTTATATTAGAACATAAAGTGCACAGGAAGCAATCCCCAATCATTTTTTTAACTAATATATTTGCTCAGTGACTAGAACAACGTGGCGCTCATACTAGGGACTCAATAAGCAATTATTGTTTGAATAAGTAAGTGGATGATGAAACTGTCTGGCCACGTTTTTTGCTTCTCAAGAGAAAACAAACTAACTTCAAATATGCTGACCTGGATTCAATGTCAAGTTTTCCACTAACTAATTGTGGTACCTAGAAAAAGTAATAGCTTCAGTTTCTTCATTTTTAATAATAATAATAATATGATTTAACAAATAATAATAATTTGTTTATTGTAAGTTATATTAATAGTTAAAACTATTTTGAAATACTATAAAGTATTTATTTATGCATATATATACACATTGTACACACACACACACACACACACAAGAGTCTGACAATTAAGTTCACGAACTTTGTTGCAACGATATTGCTAACCTTTTTTGATATCAGAAGGATTATTGATTATGAATTTGTACCAACTGGACAAAAAGTTAACAAAATTTACTATTTGGAAGTGCTGAAAAGACTGCGTGAAAAGGTGAAAACGACCTAAACTTTTCACCATTGCCTCTTGAATCACGGCAATGCACCAGCTCACATGGCACAGTCTGTGAGGGATTTTTTAGCCAGTAAACAAATAACTGTATTGGAACACCCTCCCTACTCACCTGATCTGCCTCCCCCCACTCCCAATGACTTCTTTCTTTACCCGTGGAAAAATGAAATATTTAAAGGAAGACATTATGATGACATTCAGGACATCAAGATAATATGACAGCAGTTCTGATATCCATTCCAGAAAAAGAGTTAGAAAATTGCTTTGAAGGGTGGACTAGGCACTGGCATCAGTGCATAGCTTCCCAAGGGAGGTATTTCAAAGGTGACCATAGTGATATTTAGCAATGAGATATGTAGCACTTTTTCTAGGATGGGTTTGAAAATTTAATTGCCAGACCTGGTACAAGCAGGCCTTTCTTATTGTCAAGGTTTGTCTCTGCTAACACGGCTAACATACATAGCTGTACTACTATAAACAGGATTTCTCAACATTTCCTTAACCAATGAAAACTATGGAAAATTGTTTTTCCAATATACAAAATAAAATGCCTAAGATTACAAAGTAACTGATTATATTAAAATGCAGTTATCAAATATTCAACAAATTTATGATATAGCAACATATGTGTTTTGAATTACACATAAACATACAAGATCTAATGGCATATCCTAATAAATACTGTAAATCAAAATTTTAGAAATATTAGAAAAGTTTAAAGAATATTTAGACAAAGCTGTAACAACTACAATGTAATATAAAAATATATGTAATGTATTTTGCTGACAAATTTACAGGTACCGCAAAATTAATGTGGTTATTTTCTAATGTGCATAATGACTAAAATGCTGAATTTCAGTTTGAAGTCAGTGAAAATAAATATTTTGCTTTATTTAATATCTTACTTATTGATACTCAGTTTTATCCATGAATCTCATGAGTTCTTAGACTCTAGTTTTAAAAAAAAAATCTATGCATTTAATTATCTACGTCACCACATTCAATTGTACATTCTACCAAATGACCTGTTCTATTATTCAGGATTCGGTCTATGTCAGAACCTCATGGCAAATGGAGAGACAAATCACATGCTTTGACTCAAAAATGATCTCATATTTGATTTCTTCATTTTTACTGTCACTGCTTCTGTTTTGGGTTTAACTACTACATAAGAATCTTAATGTCACGTTATCGTGATTCATATTTTTCTCCAATTAATCTTAGCTTCTGGAGCCAGAAAGATATTTTACATATACAAATCTGATCATGTAAATTAGGCAAGGTCCTTTCCTCACATTCCTCAACTTGCCAATTGCATTGTGCTTACATCTGTCATCAGATGTAAATATATGATATGGAACAACATGCATTTATTAGTCTCTTATTATGTATATACTAGGACTTTACTGTCAGCAAGAATCAGTGCTAAGAAGTGTGTGTATGTGTGTGTGTGTGTGTGTGTGTGCGCGCGCGAGACCAAGAAGCACATTTTGGATGCAGTGAATACCAAAATCCCTATTCCCGCACTTGGTTCTGCTTCCTTGCACACAGTTTCTTTAAGTTCTGGTATATGGAAATGTGTTAATTTGTAGTTCTCAACATTTTCAGGTCATAGTACTCGCATTTTATATATTCCTGCTGGAAGGCATGAAAGTATGTCCTTGTCAAGACAATATATACTGAGAAGCAATTTATACCCTAAGTGATCGTGGCTGTATGTAAATGGAGATTAAAGAAAAAGAAGATATTTCAGTTTCTTTTATTTGTTTTTGTTTTAATTGAATAAATCCACAGTGATTTGTATATCACTTTTAAAAAATGGGTATTTTCCATGCCAAGAAAATTTGGTGTAGTAAAAATCCAATCTGCTGAAAGATTCATTCATGCAACACCTGTACAGAGGGTGATGATCTCTGTCTATTTTAGCACTCGTTGTGACCAGAGCTACCTCGTGCCCAGATTGCTGCTCTATCTTCACTTAGACAATGTACACCATTAGGTACTAGAGTGGCTATAAATATTCGCCATTAAAGCTGATGACTAACAAAAGGACTAGGTACAAAAACGACATGTACTATTTTAAATTGCCACAAAACTTCGTGTAACTTACACTGAATAATAAAATTAATTATAACACAGAAGAAGCTACCAGCCTGTCAGCTGGTTTGGGCTGTCATACAAAATACCATACACTAGGTGACTTAGAAACAACAGAAATGTGTATGTCACAGTTCTTCAGGCTGGCCAGTCAAGATAAGGGTGCCAGCATGGTCAGGTTCTGGGGAAGGCCCTCTTCTGGGTTGTGAACTGTCTACTCGATATGTGCCCATGTGGTGATAGGAGTTAGGGGACTCTGTGGGGCCTCTTTCATAAGGGCACTAAATCCAATCATTTGGGCTCTGCCTTTAGGATCTAATCACCTCCCCAAAGTCCCACCACCTAATGAAATACATTGGAGATCAGGAATTCAACATATGAGTTTTGGGGATACAAAAACAATCAGAGCATAGCACTTGAAGATACACGTTTTATGTTACATAATGAGAACAAGGAACTTTTAACATTAATGTGTGATATTTTTTACTTTACTCTCTAGGGTAAATAATCATCTATTTCAAGCAACTATTGCAAAACATACCAGCCTTTCAGATTTTCATTAAATATCTTTCATTGGATTTGTTTATAGAATCATTTGTAAATGTTGTTGAAAGGAAATAATATCACACTGGGATTATATTAAAGTTATTGCAGCATAGCTTTACAGAACAAGTTTAGTCAAAGATTTTGGGAAGAAACATTTAATATTAAAATAAGATATAGTATGAAGTGTACAGTTTGCATAAATTTTAAGAACAAATTATGAAGATGAGTATGTTTTGACTTTGCACTAGAGGTAGATGAGGTAATCCATATTGAATTGTTTCTAACTTTCCTCTCGCCTTATTGTTTGGAATATCTCCATGGAAAATGTTTCAAAAACTCCATAGATGAGTGATAAATTTAAAAAGCATCTTGTGAGCAATGCAGTAAGCTAAATTGACCATTTTGTAAATACAGGTCTACCTAGAGAGCTGGATTTATACACAAGAATTGAGTTTAAATATTTCAGACCATTGCCCCAGGGAATTGTGGTTTGTCGGTTGATTGTTTGCAGCATGAATCTAACCACAATATTTTTCCTCACACACACACAGAATTTGACTAGAAATGGAAAGTAGATCTCTCTCTCTCTCTCTCTTTCTCTCTCTCTCATACACGCACACACAGACACTGCATCAAAATGTAGAACTTCATTTAGTTTAATAATCTCATTCAGAAATTCCATGCATATAGTAATACAAATACATCTAAAAAATAAATCATTTTCTAATTAAGAGTATAACTTTAACAATTAGCTTATTTCCTAATTAATTTTTAATATTTATTCTGTGATTTTAGATTTTTGAAATATCTAATTTATATAGGGTTACTTCATAGAGAAATATATAGTATTTAAAAAGCAGTTGTGAATATGCACAATAGTAACTTGTAAAGATGTATCAAGTAAACACTACTGTGAATGAATGTGCATTCTTTTTCTTTTATTTAAAAAAGTTATAATATAGCTAATATGCAATATTATATTAGTTTCAGGTATACATCATAGTTATTCGATATTTATATACCTAAAGTAGTGATCACCATAAAAAGTCCAACAACCATCTGACACTGTACCACGCTATTACAATATTATGGACTGCATTCCATATGTTTTATGTTACATCCCCATGACTTATTTGTTTTATACCTGGAAATTTGAACTTTTTATTCCCCTTCACCTCCCCCCCTTTAATTTTTTTCTTTTAATTACAGTTTACATTGAGTATTATTTTATATTCAGGTATACAACACAGTGGTTAATCATTTATATAATCAGTGATCCCCCTGAATAGTCTAGTGCCCACCTAGTACTATACATATGGTGTTTCCTTGAAAATAAGACCAGGTATTATATGAATTTTTGCTCCAAAAGACACGTGAGGGCTTATATTCAGGGGATGTCATTCTGAAAAGTCATGCTAGGGCTTATTTTCCAGTTAGGTCTGATTTTCAGGGAAACACAGTAGTTATTACCATATTATTGACTATATTCCTTATGCTTTATTTTACATTCCCATGACTATTTTGCAACTACCAATTTGTCTTTCTTAGTCTCGTCACCTTTTTCACCCTGCCCCCAACCCCTCTTCCATCTATCGCCCTGATAAATGTAGTACCCATTTGACACCATATGAGAAGCAAAGATATGGTAAATGTTTATATAAAAAAATAAAATAAAATAAAATAAAAGTATATATATATATAATAAAAGACACTAATTCCTCTCAAAATACTCACCTTTGCTTCGAACACACTTATCCCATCATTCTTGTCACTTTCTGAAGCAGTTCTGGAAGTCCTCTTTCATGAGTGTCTTTAGTTGCATTGTCATGGCTGCCTCGATGCCCTGATTGATTCAAAACATTTACCTTTCATGGTCATTTTGACTTTGTGAAAGAGCCAGAAGTTGCACAGTGCCAGATCAGGTGAATAAGGTGAATGAGGACACACTGTAATGTTTTTATTTGACAGAAATTGCCATACCAGAAGTGATGCATGACATAGAACCTTTACTTTGTGATCAAAGGTCCTCGAGGGGGATAAAAAGTTCAAATTTCTGGGTATAAAACACATAAGTCATGGGGATGTAATATACAACATAGGGAATGCAGTCCATAATATTGTAATAGTGTGGTACAGTGTCAGATGGTTGTTGGACTTATTATGATGATCACTTCTTTAGGTATATAAATGTTGAATAACTATGTTGTATACCTGAAACTAATATGATACTGCATGTTAGTTATATTGTAGTAATTTTTTCAAACAGAAGAAATAAAAAGGAAATGCACATTCATTCACAGTAGTGTCTACTTGATACATCTTTAAAAGTTACTCTTGTCCATATTAACAACTGCTTTTTATGTACAAAAACTATGGTGAATGCTGCTGCCAAGTTCCATCCAGTGGAAAGGCGGGGATCTTCAGTACGGGAAGTGGAACGTTGAACCTTAGTAACAGCATGTGACAAGTCTCAACTTGTTCAGTGTAGTCGGGTAAGATCTTCAGTTGAGAGAAGGTGTGTTTTAAAGTATGCCCTAAATCATCCTCCACCATGACAACCCTCTGTGTCACACATCACTGCTGGTATACGGCATTTTCTGTCAAATAAAAACATTATGGTGTGTCCTCATCCACCTTATGCACCAGATCTGGCACCTTGAGACTTCTGGCTCTTTCCTAGAGTTGAAATGATTCAGGATATGGAGGCAGCCACAACAGCATAACTAAAGACATTCACAAAAAAAGGACTTCCAGAACTGCTTCAGAAAGTGGCAAGAATGATGTAATAAGTGTGTTTGAAGCAAGGGGGAGTATTTTGAGGGGGATTAATAGCAATGTGTCTTTTACGGTAATATATATTTTTTAATTTAAATATCACCATATTGTTTGATCACACACATGCATAATTATTACAATAATATTGACTATATTCTTTAAGCTATATCCTACATCCCCATGACTACGTTGTAACAACCAGTTTGTAGTTAATCCCTTTGCATTTTCAACCGTCTTCCCCAAACCCCCTCTCATCTGGCAATCATCAAAATGTTCACTGTATCTATGAGTTTGTTTCTGCTTCATTTGTCTGTTCATTTTGCTCTTTAGAATCCACATATAAGCAAAATCACATTGCATCTCTCTTTCTCTGTCTGACATACTCCACTCATACAACTCTCTCCAGGCCCTTCCATGCAGCCACAGATAGCAAGGACCCATTCCTCTCGATGGCTGACCAACATGCATTGTATATATGTGCCACCTCCTCTTAATCCTTTCAGCCATCGATAGACACCAAGGTTGCCTCCACATCTTGGCCATTACAAACTATTCTGCCATGAACATGTGAATGCACACATCCCCTCAAAGTAGAGTTTTGGTTTTTTCAGATAAATACCCAGGATTGGGATTACTGGGTCTTTCTTTGTTTCTTGTTATATAGCTTTTGTTTTAGAGTCTATTTTGTCTGGTATTAGTACTGCCATCACATTGTTGTGTTTTTTTTTTATGTTTTATTTTTTTTCCATTTCCATTTTTATGGGATATTTTTCCGATCCCTTTACTTTCAGTCTATGAGTGTCTTTCAATCTGAAGTGAATCTTTGTAGACAATATATGTAATTGTCACGCTTGCTTTCTTATCCATACATCTGCCCTATCTTTTGATTGGAGCACTTAATCCATTCACATTGAAAGTAATTGTTGATAGATATATAATTATTGCCATTTTATTATGCATATATTTTATTTTATTATTTTTTTTCCTGTCTTAAAAAAATACTCTAACATTCCTTCTAGTACAGGTTCAATGGTGATGAACTCCTTTAAGATCTTCTGTCTGGGAAGCTCTTAACCTGGCCTCTCATTCTAAATGAGAGCTTTGCTGGATAGAGTATACTTGTTTGCAGGTCTTTATTTTTCATCACTTTGTCTATTTCTTGCCAACCCCTTCTGGCCTGCAAAGCTTCTGTTGAGAAATGAAATGACAGTCTTACGGGAGCTCCTTTGTAGGCAACTGACTGCTTTTCTCTTGCTGCTTTTAAGATTTTTTTCTTTGTCTTTAGCTTTTGGCATTTTAATTATGATGAGTCTTGGTGTATGCCTGTTTGGGTTCATCTTGTTTGGAATTTTTGGCGCTTACTGGGCTTGTATGTCTACTTCCTTCATCAGGTTAGGGAATTTTCCATCATTATTTGTTCATATAGTTTCTCAATTCCTTATTCACTGTCTTCTCCTTCTGGTACCCATATGATGTGAATGTTGGTGTGCTTGATATTGTCCCAGAGACCCCTTAAACTATCCTCATTTTTTTTTTTTTTTTCATTCTTATTGTTGTTCTAACCGGGTGTTTTCTCCTACCTTGTCTTGTAAATTGCTGATTCAATCCTCTGCTTCATCTAATCTACTGTTGATTTCCTCTAATGTAGCCTTCATTTCAGTTCTTGAATTATTTCTGACTGGTTCTTATGTATGTTTACTATCTCTATTTTTATGTATCCTATCTCTTTGTTGAAGTTCTCCCTGAGATCAGTGAGCATCCTTGTAACTAGTGTTTGGAACTCTGCATCTGGTAGATTCCATGTCTCCATTTTTTTTTAATTATTTTCTTGGAATTTTGTTCTGTTCTTTGATTTAGGACTTGTTTGTTTGTCTCCCCATTTTGGCTGCCTGCCTGTGTTTGTTTCTATATATTATGTCAGGCTGCTATGCCTCCCAGTCTCAGTGGAGTAGCTTTATGTAGGAGGTATCCTCTGGGGTCCAGTGACACCGTCTTCCTAGTCACCAGAGCCGAGTGTTCCAGGTTTCTCTATTGTATGGGTTGTGTAACCTCCTGTTTTAGTTGAGTCTTGTTTGCATGTCGATGGGAGGGAGTCACTCTTAGGATGATTGTGAGGACTGTCTGTGATGACAGTGGATGAGCTATTGTACAGGGGCTGACACTGCAGGGAAGTATTCACTTTAGTAGGGCTTTGGTGCTTTCCCAGGCTGACCTTTGGGTGTGTCATCCTCAAAGGCATCTGGGTGATGTTCCAGCTCTTTCAGAAGCTGGCCTTCAGGTGTGTCAGTTCCAAGAGCCTCTTGGGAGGAGCCCTGCCACGGGACAAGTAGAGCTATAGCCTGTCTCTTGCCCAGGGCCATCTGGCACGTGCCAAATAGCAAGCCACAGATAGATGTGACCTTCCTTTGGGATTCGAGGTGCCTCAAAAGGCCCAGTTGCTAACTGAGACCAGCTGTGACTAATGCTAGGCTTAGGGCTATTCAACAAAATGTACAGAACATGCCAAAGCAGATTATTTTGTTTGGGTTTTGTGAAACTTGGAGAAATTTTAGGAAAGTCCACAGCATGAGGCAAGCATCTTTGTACAGATAAGCCACTGTTCCTGAAAGTTGGATTGCCAGGGTCTCTGGGAGTCCCCAGGGCTAGGCAAATGGTGTTAGCCAGGTCGATGGAGACTCAGATATGGTGGCTGTCTGTGTCTGCACACCAGGAGGGGGAAGGGTACAAGAACAAAAAGCAATGGCTTCTGCCAGCTTCTCTGTCCAGGAGAAACCTGGCCCACCAGCCCTCACCCTGAAACTAGATAATTCAGTTCCTGTACATTTCTAGCACCTTTCAAGTTGCTGCCTCAGTACTGGAGCTCAGAGTGAGTGAGTCCATCAGCAAGTAATTTCATATGCAGGCCCTTTAAGAAGAATGCCTGGGACTGCCGCTGCCCCTTGTCTCACTGAGCCACAATCTCTGCTTTGTTTCACAGCCAGAAGTCATGGGGAATTCTCTTCCTGGCACTGGAACCCTGAGCTGGGGAACCTGATGTTGGACTGGGACCCTTCGCTCCTCTGGGAGCCTGCACAGCCAAATACCTCTCCCGATTTTTAATGGTCACAGGCCGGTAGCAGCCCATTCCATGTCTCTGCCTTTCTTACCAGTCTCCAGATGTCTTCTTCTGTATGTCCTTAGTGGCAGGGCTTAAGTTCAGCAGGATTTCATGCAATTCTCAATAATGGTTATTTTGTAATTTAGTTGTAATTTTGAAGTGATCATGAGAGGAGGTAAGCACAGCATTTACCTACTCTGCCATAATTACCAGAAATTAAATGTGCATTTTCAACCAAAACTCTTTGATAATATATTCCTCCAAAAACAAACTATATTTTGAGGATATTCCTGTTATCCCAAATTCCAAGACTTCAAAAATGTTACCTAGTGCTTCTTAATAATTATTAGTTTATATTTTTTATATTTTATTATTTTATAAAATAATGTTTACATGCCCTGATTTACATTTTCTTTTAATTTATTCCACTTTGGACCATCCTTCTGCCAAAGTCTTCCATGAAAATTAAAATGAGAAAGTATCTGAGAAAATAGAGAATTCATAGATCTCTGTAATACGCTGTAAGTGCGAGACTGTAGTCTTCATTTGCTTTGATTTAGATACTCCCATTTAGATCTATATGAGTGGACATTTCAGTCAAATTAGAGTTTGTTTGCCTAAAAATACCAGAGGTAACCTTATTTTATATTTACAAATGGTATCTAAAAGTCAACCAAGTGTGTGTATACATGCAATGTGTGTGTGTGTGTGTGTGTGTGTGTGTATGTACCAGGGGTGCCAAAAAAAAAGTATACAAGTGGACACTTTGGTCAACGTTGCTCAAGCAGTAGTTTGCCATAATCAGAAGTCTCTGGACAGTGATGGTAACTACTTTGAGCACCTCTTGTAATTGCAGACGTCAAACGTGACTTGTATTCACCTTTTGTTATCGGTGCATATTGAGTATTACAATCTTAATATCTTTTTCCTCTCTTAAAATTTGTATACTTTGTTTGGAAGCACAAGTAAAAGATTGATGTTTTCAATTAACTAGAAGAATGTGCAAACACATGATACCACAATTAGCCATTGAATCTAATTGCTGTAGTTACATAAAATTTATTGTGTAATTTTTAAAATAGGAACTGAGGAAATCTAGTAATAAAAGGTAAATTTTACATAACAAAATATAATATTAGACTTCTAAGTTTACTTATATTTTAGAGCATTGATAAGGGTATCAATTTAATTACATGTATTTTTTAGTCTCACAATTAAAAATATATATTACAAATATTCAGTATGTTAAAAAAAATAACGGGCAATTTAAATTGCTTTAAGTGTAAAATACTTCATGAGTTTACAAAAATTAAGAATTTCTGAAATATTTCATTAAACATGAAGATACTTAATTGTCATATTAATATCTATTGATATGTTCCTTCAAAAAAATTTATCATTTAGAAAACATTTATAAAATATACATTATCTGTCAGGAATGTGGCCAGAAAATGGAATATAAAACAAGACAGACATTCTTTGAATTCATAAGAATAAAGATATTAACAAAAAGTAAGCACCATAAATGCAAATAGTATGATTCTATAATGGATATTTGTTAGCATGCTCTATATGGCCATTGCTTTCTTAATATGGTCAGGAATACATCTATGAGAAAATAGCACATAATTTGAAAATGAGAGACATCACATATTCAGCTGTGAATGTTTTAAGAGAACATTCTAGGTAGAGGGCAGAACCAGTGTAAAAGATCAATGTGGAAATGTTAAATTTGTAAAGTATATTAAAAATCCAAACAGAATTTTGAGCTGTCCACTGGGGACTTGTGAGCATATTAATTTAGTTTAAAGTACAAACATGTATTAGGGCAATTGTGATAAAAATAATTAGAATTATTATGGTATATACACATGCATACTTACATAGATTTTAAATATATTTCCAGTGACAATATTTAAATTATAGTATTTCAACCAGTACTTGTTCCACTTACTGCAATTTAACATTTATTCTAAGAATTGTTGACTAATATAATTTTTTCAAAGTGATTTCATTTTATTTGCAATGGTCATACTTAGAATAGTTTAGATTATGTTTCAATGTAGCTAAACTTAGTTATAAATAGAAAAATAAGTCATTTTTTCAATTAACGTAACTAGAGATTTATTTTAATTTAATTTTTTCCATATTTTACAAATGTTTGCTCTGTAATGCATTCTTAAAAAGCAATTTAAAAACTTATGTGATGATTGAGCTAATAGTCCTACAAATACTCTAAGCTATATTTATTCTGAACAAAGCTACTGGGAGAAAGTAACATAGTCAGTCAATGGCTGGTTTTAACTTCCCCAAATGAAGCGACTGCTTTGACAGCATCTCTTCTTGAAGGAATTGTGTGGTTTTTTGTTTGTTTGTTTTGTTTTTGTTTTTGTTTTTAAGTGTTTTGCAGACATAGTAGAATTAATATGTATCAGGCAATGAGGTAAGGATGTATAAACAGCATTTCGACTTTATGGGCGGCATGCTGGTTAATGACCTAAAATGGTTAAGGCACATTTTCCCCATGAAATTATAACCAGGAAATAATAGAGGCACTATAAAAACAAAGATTATGGTATTTTATTTGTATGGAAATAATAAAGCTACTCTTGGATTATGTGTACTATTATTTTAGCCTAAAAATCAGTGAGTAATATATATTCAAAGCTATTTTTACATAACCCCCTTGTCTTTTTTCTTTTATTTTTCTCTGTATTTCGTGTATTTCCTAAATTAAAATGTCATCAGTTCTTCTCTATATGCCTAATAACAAAGAAAGGTATTTTCCATCGAAGGGAAACAGGCTCACTGGTGCTCTAATTCTTCCCAGGTTCATCATTGTACATTAAGTTGGCTTTTCAAGTAAAATATGCCACATGTTCCAATCTCTGACATCTACTGCTACATGTGGTTTTTCAAATTCAGCACCTCACATCCCTTTGCCATTCTGAGGCGGGTCCAGGATTCTCTCTATTGGTCCTTTTAAAAACATTCTTTGAAGTGCCATATGGAACTAAGAAAGTCCTGGGATGCATCACCACATTATGAATTCCAGCTGCAAACCAGCTTCCTGCTGAAGCTTAGGGATTGGAAAGAGATCACAATATGCCATCCGTCTTGTTAAAAACACTCTCTAAAAGAAAGTCACTGAAGGGAAAAACATAAGCGAGTTATCAAAAGAGTATTTATGCAGCTAATACATGAAACATCTCATAATCAGTTAAATTTAGTCTATATTTCTATGGTAAATGCCTAACAAAAGAATATAAAGACTATGACTCAATTAAGTTATTGCCTGTAGCGCTCATCAAGCTTTCTCTTGTTTTTTTGTTTTTTGGTTGTTGTTTTTTTTAATAGCTTTCAGCTTACCATCATTTTGCTCAACTTTTTGATCTAGACCTACATAATTTTTTAAAAACACCACTGACAGTAACAACCACAACAAAATCTTGTATATTGCATTCTGAAAAAGGAAATTGCTAAACATTACCCACCTTAATACCTCTTCTGATGTTTGTGGGATCAGCATATAGGCTAGTCCTGAATGTGATGAAAGGAACCACTTTCAACAAGGAGCTCATAAAAGGATTCTATTCTGGTCCTATTTGGCCAAGGAGCATCATACCAGATCAGATAATTAAGTTTGAGAACTCATCCTAGAAAAAGTACAACACACCTCATTACTGAATATCACTATGGTCACCTTCGAAGTACTCCCCTTGGAAAGCTATGCACCAACACTAGTGCCTAGTCCACCCTTCAAAGCAATTTTGGAACTCTGTTTCTGCAATGTCCATCAGAGCTGTCATCATATTACCTTTGATGTCCTGAATGTCATCAAAATGTCTTCCTTTCAATATTTCCTGTATCTTCAGATAAAGAAAGCACTCATTGGAGGTTGTGGGGCAGATCAGGTGAGTAGGAGGGGGTTCCAATGAAGTTATTTATTTACTGGCTAAAACCTCCTTCACAGACAGTGCCATGTGAGCTGGTGAATGGTCGTGATGCAAGATCCATGGATTGGCAAAAGTTCAGGTAATTTTTGTGTAACTGTTTCATGCACCCTTTCAGCACTTCCAAAAAATAAACTTGATTAACTGTTTGTCCAGTTGGTACAAATTCATAATGAATTATCCCTCTGATATCAAAAACGTTTAGCAGCATTGTTGCAACACCTTCGCAAACTCAATTGTCAGATCTCGTATATTGATTGATTCAGGGTATCTACTTCTATTCTTACTTTTTATAGTCTATTCATACAAAAGTGCTAACAAAAACGTGTATTTTCTTTAGTACTTCCTTGATCATGTGAATACATGTTCACGTTCCTCCTATCTCTCTTATTGGTATGTTATGGGGGTGAAATGGACACACATTATCTTTCTTATAAATTCAATGTTTTGTCAGTATCCACAACTATTTCAATCTATTCATCTCCCCTGTTAGTTCAGCAAGTACATCTCCAAAACAAGTTTGTTCACATTTTATTCATTATTATTTTCCGTTGTTCCAAAAATTCACACATATCTAGACCACCTCAACTCTCCATCTTAGATATCATCAGTGTAGTTCATTATTGGGGAACTAGAAAAAACATTTGTGAGCCATGAAATAATTTTGTTGATGAAGTTTTGGCTATGTAATCTAGGTACATACTTTAAAGATGACATGCCTCATCATCAGAATTCCTATTATCGAAATCTTGTATTGGAGGTCCCATTCACTGGGTCTTGTGTATTAGAATACACAAGCAGAGATACACAAGTCATGCACACACAATGCATGGCATACTCCCTCGAACCCATTTTGGAAAATAAGTATTCCATGAGCTTCTTCTAAAAGATATGTTTGAGGTAATTTGATTGTGATCATGCATGTCTGAAAATGCCTTTGTTTTATACTTCCACCTTACTCATAGCATAGAAGGTTGAGAATTTTAAACTGTAAAAATGTTTCCTTCAGATTTTTTGCGATTAAGAAAATAATATGGAATTTATCATCGTAAACGTTTTAAGAGTACAGTTCAGTAGTGTTAATTAAGGACACTCACTTTATTGTATAGATGATATAGATATAGATAGATAAAGATATAAATACAGACATAGAGACATAGACAGAGACAGAAACAGAGATAGAAATAGATAGATATATAACACATTTAGTTTATCCATTTATACATTTATGGACATTTGGATTGTTTCTACATCTTGGCTAATATGATAATGTTGCTATAAAAAATGGGTGCTTGAATTATATTTTCAAGAATCTGTTTTCAATTTTTTGTATAGTCAGAAATGTCATTATTGGATTATGTTACTTTTTTTTTTTTTTTTTTTTTTTTTTTTTTGGTGGCAGGAATCTCCATTCTGTTTTCCATAGTGCTAGCACCATTTTACAAGCCCATCAATGGTGAACAAGTATTCCGATTTCTCCATATCCCTGACATTTGTTATTTACTGATTTTTTTCGTAGAAGCCATCCTAATGGGGATAAGGTGATATATTTAAGTTTTGATTTGCATTTCTTTGATGATTAGTCACGTTGAGCATCTTTTCATATACTTGTTGGCCACTTATATAACATTAATGGAGAAATATCTATTTAAATTCTTTGCTCCTTTTTAATCAGGTTATTTAATTTTTTGTTATTGAAATATAGAAATTTTTAGTATATTTGTGATGTAAACACAGATGTATGATTGGTAAATATTTTCTCCAGTTCCAAATGACACCGTTGATTGTGTCCTTTGATGTACAAAAGTTTTCTTTTTGTTTTTAATTTAGTGAGGCATCATTTGTTTATTTTTTGTTTTTGTTGTCTGTGTTTTTGGTGTCATATAAAAGAAATTATTATCAAGTTCAATCTCATGAATGTTTTCCCTATCTTTTCTTATTTTATAATTTTAGACGTTATATTTAGGTCCTTAATCCATTTTTGTTAATTTCTGTGTATGGTATAAGATAAAGATACAACTTCTGTCTTTTGTAGGTAGGTGTATATCTTATTTCCCCAAAACTACTTGTTCTAAAGATTATTATTTGCCTGTTGAGTGATCTTGGCATAATTTTTGGAAATCATTTTAGCTTTTATGTGAGGATTTATATCTGGAATCTTTATTCTGTTCCATTGGTCTATTTATCTGTTGTTATGCCAGTAACACACTATTTTTTTTAACTCTAGTTTTGTATAGTTTTGAAATTATGAAGTGTCAGTAGTCCAACTTTATTCTTTTTAAAATTGTTTAGGCTCTTCAGAGTCCCTTGATATTCAATATGAGTGTCTAGATACATTTTTTCTATTTCTTCAAAAAACCTGCCATTGGCATTTTAATAAGACTTGAGCTGAATCTGTCGATTTGATTGCTTTCCATAGTATGGGAATCTTAACAATATCAAGTCTTTCAATGCCTGAACAGATGTTGTCTTTTCATTTATTTCTATGTGGGTTTTGTTTTGTTTTGTTTTGTTTTTGTTGTTTTTTTAAATTTCTTTCAGCAATATTTTCTGGTTTTCAGTGTACATATCTTTCACCTTCTTGGTTAGGTTTATTCCTAATTATTTTATTATTTTGTATATTTAGTAAATATAAAACATGTTTTACCTTGATTTATGTTGTTTCTGTGAAGGTAAAGTTCTTTATCCCCATGGCGGTAATTCTTAGGCAAAGGCCCAAGGGTCTGTGAAAATGTAGATAGAGTCCATTGTTGTTCAGGTCATCTAGGGCTAAGGTAACTGCCTTGACTGTCATAACATTATGATATCACTTTCACTTCTACCATCATGTTGAAGTCCCTGATTTCCTGTTTACTATTCACAAATACAAAATGTAAAAAACTGATATATTTTTGTAAGTTTGCAGCAAACTCATTTGGTGGCAAACATGTTTTGTCTGAACTGATATGGAGTAATTTATAGTATTTATCTCTCTTACTTATGAAAGTATGTTTCACTTTAAAATTATTAGTGATACCTAATACAATGAATAAAAGGAACACAGAAGAAGAAAATTGGGCTTCATTATATATTTGGCACCATATTAGCTTTCTTACATTGTAAAATTCTTAATTTTTGAGATCCAAATGTTTAAGATGAAATGTTGCAGACCTGTAGTATTGCAATGCCTTATGTATAGAGACATAATGGGCAGGCATGGGCAGAGACAAATAGGCAGCTGGGATTTTGTGAAGCTGACTTGTTAGATTTTAAGGTTTCTGCCTTTTAAGTATGAAATGCTATCTCCTATACTTGATCTGTCAAATTCAACAATGGGAATCCCATCAATAACAAATTGGAGCTCTGCAATGGTTAAATATACCAAACCAATACATAGAATAAAAGAAGAAGTTTGCTGGGAAAAGTGGAGAGTAAAATGTGAACTTTTATTTTACATATGACTTTGAGTTGAGCCATAAAAAATATAGTAAAGCTGCAGGAGGTCATTAGATATATTTCTTTTAAATTCAAGAGTAAGGAAGGGAGGAAGGGAGGACTAGATAGAGAGAGAGAAAGGACAATGGCGAAGATCAACAAATAATTAAATAGAGTTGGTACTTCATGCCATTTATACAAAATCACCCAAGAAGAACATGCAAAGTTAAGAGTTAAAGAAAGCATTACAAGGAGAGATAGAAAGATGGGTAAAGGGAGGGTTAAGGAAGAAAGCTGGAAGACACTAAAAGGAGAGCAAAGGTAAGGGAAGATGATTTTATAAATACAATCAAACCAGGAAGGAAGGAGCAGTGGGGTAGTAAGGATTGAATGATGTAAAAACAAAAACAAAAAAACAAAAAGGTAGTTTTTGAAATATAATTTAGTTCAGGGAAGCCCAGGAAGACAAAGTGCAATATTAGTAAGAATATTTTTATTAGGAGTGGTAGATATAGACACAGATTTTGATTTGAGGAGCAAATGATTAACAAGAAGTTTGAGATGGAAAAGAGAAAAGTTAAATTATATTTGAATAGGACCTGAGTGTGAGTGAGAGATTTCTTATATTTCTATTTATCTCTTTGGTATATTTCAGTACTTATAAAAATGAACAAATTATTCATGGCTACTTTGGATATTTAAAATATATGAATTTTAAATTAAATTCCATACTCAAGCTTAAGCACTAGTCTTAGGTTAGTGCAAAAAGTAATTACGGCTTAACAGGTTACAAATAATTGGAAAAAACGTAAGTACTTTTGCACCAACCTAATAATTGTGTATGTCTTTCCTAATAGACATTTTCACTCATGGGATCCTATTACATATACTGGTATGAAATCAGATATTTATGACAAAATTTCAAGCTCAGTAGCTATTGACACGTTATTAATTTAGCAGAAGTCATATTACCACACTGCATGGATACATTAACATGATTTAATTATGTCTATGTTGCTGGATCTTTAAAATATGTTTATATTTTCTTTTTGGAGAGGAGTTGTAAACATCGTTTGAATAATAGACTTGGTGTACATAACAGCCTATTTGCCCCATTATTTTCTTAGGAAAAATTAACAAAATTAAATTTTGTTAGATACTACGTAGGTATAGTATAAAGTAGACCCCCTTATCCACGGGGAATATGTTCCAAGACCCCCAGCGAAAGCCTGAGACTGTGGATACCACCAAACCCTATGTGTAAAATGTTTTTCCCTATATATGACTATTATGAAGTTTAATTTATAAATTAAGCACAGTAAAATAATAACAATAATAATAAAATAGAACAATTATAACAGTATACTGTAATAAAAGTTATGTGAATGTGGTCTCTCTGTTTCTCTCTCAATATATCTTACTACACAGTACAGCTTGGATATTCTGGACAAAAGGATGATTCACATACCAGATCCATCATGCTACTCAGATATATATGCAATTTAAAACATATGGATTGTTTATTTCTGGAATTTTCCACTTAATTTTTTGGACTGTGTTGACCGTGGATAACTGAAACTGTGGAAAGTGAAACTTCAGGTAAGAGGGGACTACTACACACACACACACACACACACACACACACACACACGATGCCTTGATGTAGAAATTGTTTTCATTATGAGGAATTTATTAATTTGCATTAAATTTATTGAGATGACATTGGTTAGTAAAATTATATAGTTTTCAAGTATACAATTCTATAACACATCATCTATATATTGCATTGTGTGAATGCCTTTAAGCTGAAAATAAAGATATAGAAATGAAAATTATTCCTGGGAGAAGAAATTTAATAGATGTAGTAAGGTCTTTGACGGAGTACAAATAATTTTGATACAGTAATTAAAAACAACAGCAAAAAAAAAAACAACACAACCTAATAGACGTAAATAAAATATATATATATATATATTTACTGAGAGGTGAGAAAAGAGAACAAAAATGTAAGTGGCTATACATTAGATCATATATGTGCATATGGTAATTTGAGAGAGTACACCTAAAACCTACATTCTCTGTAAATAGCATACATAAAAAGTAAGGATCAAAGACAGAGGAAAACTAAAGAAAGACTGGAATTTTCATATTGATACAAAGGAAAAAAGGTCTAAAGAAATCTGAAGACTGGCAGTTAAAATAAAATGAGATGAGATAGGAGAAGATGCTCTTGAAGTCTCACCAATTCATACAAAGGAATGGTTTTTGTTTTTCCAAAGTTTTTTTTTCTTTCTTTTTTTTTTTTTTTTTTTGAGAAACACTGTTACAGGCTTTTTGTTGTTGTTGTTTTTTTTGTATGGGGTTTGAGGGAAGTGATATAGGATGAAATCTAAGTCACATTGAGGAGAAAATGGGGGAAAAATGTGCAATTGGGAGAAGGGAGGAAAGAAGGGATGTTTTCATCCAGAAATACAGAAAAGAAAAAAAAATACACACACACACACACACACACACGCACACACACACACATATATATATATATATGAAAAAAGAAAACAAACAAACAAAAAAATGCCCTTCCAGAGACTGGATAAGTTAATATATCATGGAACTCATAACAAAATAAAGAAAATCATTGCCACAAATCAAAACAAAGGGTTTAAGTGTTAAGCAACACTTCTTTTTCAGCAATGAGAGAGAGAGACAGACAGACAGACGGAGACAGAGACAGAGACAGAGACAGATTTCTTTCTAGGAGATTTTGCCTATTTGAGGTGTGAACTAATCTGGTGCACAGGCAAATAGACTCCACTTGACACAAAACTGTAGTGCTTTCAGAACAGTCATTTCAAAATGGAAACCAGGAGGTCAAACTCATAATCAGATGTCCTTTGGCCTGAAATTCAGGTTGCGTTTTAGACTAAAAGTGGAGAATCTGGATGGAGGCTAAGAGGAAAGATATTTTCTGCATTCTAATAGTGCTTGATCCTGCCATGAGCACCTACCTGATCAGTCTTCCTTTCTAGGAATTTGCCACAGTTTGAAGCTTCCTGAGGCAGGAAGTTAAGAGCTGAACTCAAAACCTCTGTAGAGAAAAATGAAAGCTCTTTCAGTCTTTCATGATGAAGAGTCAGATCCTTGTTGCTGAGTCTATTAATAAAACCCAGGAGGGCTTCACTCAAGGGACAGAAATAAATGATCTCTGACCAAATACAAGTTGTTGTTTTTTTAATCATTATTATAGTAAGGTAATCAATAAAACAAAAGCTATTTAACCTCATTATGCTATAAATTTCTGAGTTGAAAAATGCAAGTAATAAAATCAACTTCATATATATTTAAATAAATATCTCAGCACCATGGTTCACAGTCAGAGCTTAAGTAGTAGAAATTTTATTGCTACACACACACACACACACATACACACACACACACACACACAAAACCCAATAAGCAACGTTTTGACTCATAGGAGGAAATGAGTCAAAACTGATACTAATATCTCCAGAACTTAGCAGAGTGCAGTATCTGAAAACTGGTTGGTATTCAGTATGTGTTTATGAAATAATCGAATGGATTCTTACAATGGTAATTATTATAGGAATGGTGGAATGTATAACAGCTTTCTAGGAAGTCATAGAATTTTATTTAGCCTTTGTGTATAAAGCTACTTGGTTCTTGGTTAGTGTGCTTTAGTATAAATTCCCTATAAAAAAAAACAAAAAAACACATATAACAATTGTATTTACTGCCAAATTTGAGCAAATGTAAATATGAATAAAAATATTTTTCTTAAGTAATATCTATATCACTTCCTGGAATGACAAGCCTTATTGGGCATCATAGTTGATGACTTTAAGTAGACAGACAATCAAATGTTAGGTAATTGGTGGAGGAAGAAAACAAAACAAGAAAGCAGAATATCTGATCCCTAAGGCTGTAGCAGCATGACTGGTTTCAGTCAATGATTTGAGATTCCATGACTGTGTGTTAGAAGATGACATGCCTTCATATGATCATCCTAGTATTGCTCCAGAAAATGATCTTCACATCTACTTTCAAATAAGCATCTCAAATGGAAAAAAAAAAAATTAAAATAAAATGACTTGCATGAATTGAGTAAATTATTTTTAAAAACATCCACTAAACATTATATATATATGTGTGTGTGTGTGTATATACACACACATATATATACATATATGTATATATATATGTGTGTGTGTATATATATGTGTGTGAATATATATACATATATACACACACAATTTATATATAAACAGTATATATATATATACACATTTATATATAAACACTATTTATGTGTGTGTGTGTGTGTGTGTGTGTGAAATTATAGCTTGTTTCCTAATTGGTTGACTGAATATAAATTGTTTGTATCATAACCATTTTATTTTTGCTTGTGTAAGCATAAATATCATTATATAACACAGAAACCTTATGATCGGACTTATATGAAAGACATTTCACATATATTATAATGCCTGCCTGTTAATTAACTTTGTGAGATAAGCACCTTATTTACTAGATTCCCTTAATTTCATAACTAGACTCAAACTCCATAAGGAACATACATTTCTTATTGATTTAAATTTATCTTGCTTAAAATTGAATTGAGAATCTTCAAACAGAAAAGTAACTAGGCTGACTTATGGGGAGACTTCACAGATACTGAAATTTATCATACCCGCTAGGTCTATTATTGAAACTATTTCTACGTCTGCAAAATTTAGTTAATATGACATGATAATCTATTTTTACTCTAGAATCTCAGGATGCTATGAGAATGCAAGGGTTAAAAGCGTATCAGGGAATTACAGCAGTAATCTAGTAATGACATGGAGTGGAATAGGTTGAGGAAACTCCTTAGGATTAGAGGACAGGGAGAATGCCTGAAGGCTGTAGATTCAAGAACTGGAAAACTAGCTTCCTTTTATATATAAAATATTTTACTTGTATTATGTTCATAGTTACATATTTCAAATATGTAAGCAAAAGTTTCATATAATGAAACAACTGCAGATGCACAATTCACATGAAAAATATTAACATCACGTTATAATATTTAAGATTTATATTTTAATAAAGTTGTATAGATATGTTAGAAGCCCTTCATGTGCCTATGCCCTTTCTGATATAGCTCCCTTCTATTACAGAAATAATCAGTTACAATTTCAGATATATCATCCTAATGTGTGTTCTTATATGATTTAGTATGTTTGTTTCCATAAAAAATCTATTTTAACTTGTAAAATTTTTAACATAAAAATATGGTTATAGATATGTCAGTGTGAAGGTTTTTATCTGTTTAGTTTTCATTCAAATTAATGCTGGGAATCTATCTTCATAAATATTAAATGTTCTCTAGATGATTTGTGTCTAATACTGCTTATTATAATACTGTAAAAAAATATTGCAACTTACGTATTTTCTTGCATATCAGCATGCATTTCCAGTTTTTCATTGGGCTATTTTTTCTAACTTCTCATGTGTGAAAGTTCCTCAGAGTATACGTTCTAGACAACCGACCCCTAAAATTTCTACTGGTGGATGAGCCCTTGAATTTTCATAGGGTTTATCTCCAGTCTCTTCCATGCTAGTATTTTATGCCTAATATGCTATGTGCATATTGCTCATCTGTCCTGAAGAGCAGGATGACAGAATCATAGTGGATCAGTGTGCTGTTCTTCAGGATGGGCAGGAAATCCAGATCTTAATCATATAATGACAAAGGGGGACAATTCAATAACATCCTAGGTCAAGAGTACATGTGTAAAGTGCTATTCATTCCAAGATAATGAGAACTGTTTCTGAATTTCTTTTATAATACAGGTAGAAATGAATTTTCACTAAGTCAATAGGTTCATGTCATGTTCATTAAACATACATCCAAGTTACCACACTGAGCACAGGGGCTGCAATTTTAGCTCACTACTTGTTTGAGCATATGGCAGTCTACCTCATCTGTCAATATCATTTTGGTTTCTGCAGGGTCAAGAATGGCAACTTAAATGGAGATATCATGGGTATCCATCACCCTTACATCCTTTAATATTTAAGTATGTAATCAATTTCTGCCATTCCTTTGGACAAGTATTATTATTTTGATTTACTATCTTACCATGGGGATGAAATTCATTCCAGAGGCTTCTACTTTGTCATCCTCATTATATTCTTTTTTAATCTATAGAACAAAGGCCCAAACTGTATGGTATGTGTTATATGAATACCTCAATATATCTGGATTCCCCCTTTACCAAAGTTCTCCTAGTCTGTGATTGAGTGAAGTGTTTGAACAGAGAAAGAAGCCAAGGATCCTTACTCTATTAACTCAAGTTTTTTTTTTTTTGTTCACCAATAAGACTTTGAATTATAATTATTATTTTTACTTTTTACCAGGTCATATGTGAAGCAACAACGTAGTAGGCTTTTAAATTTCTCATATATCCCTTGACTCTGTAACCAGTTGGCTAAACCCACAAATGCCCAATGTTAAACTCTCTGATTACCTCTTTGTAACCCTGGCTTATTTTGATAATTGCACACATCTTTGCTTTTGATAATTAGCAGTTACCATCTGTCCTCAACTACTCTGGAATCCCAATATTCCCACTGATAGCAAGAAACTCAATTCACTGCATCCTCACCCAACATCATCTATAGCCTACAAAATCCAGTAACCACAAAAGGAACTGTGCAACTTTTAAAAGATGTTTGGAGGCCTTTATAAAGATTCACTTTGTTTAATTATCTCCACATTTTCTAGTTTGAATTCCCCACCTGTTTGCTGGTAGCAAATTTGCCTCCTGCTGATATAAACTTAAAAAAAAAATGATAGGCTATCTTCCAAACTAGTGTTTACATGTCTGTAACTGGGATATGTTGGGATCTAAATCTCATTATACACAAGGAGGTAATAAGCATCATGGGTTTGTATTCTGAAGAGCATCTGTTTGTGAGGCAACCATCCCAGGTGCAGTTCTTGGAAATTGTAATCCAGGGGAAGGCTAGTTTCCTCAAAGAATGAGACAAAGACTGTTTGTCTGGCAAGGCAATTTCAGGTTTGGGGGGTCATAAAGTTCACAGTCTCATCTGATTGTTTCCAGACGTTTGCATTCCATGTCTTCAAGCAACACTCCTTCCTTGCCAGTGACTCTGTATTATCATATTATCTATATAAGAGACCAGGTGACGTTGAGCATATTATTGACACCACAATTCAGAAACCCTACAAAGGTCTGGGATTTGTACTCCTTTATCTGTCCTATGAATACAGGCGATAACGTGTTCTTTAAAGTCACTGTCAAGGACTTTATACTGTTATTTGTATTCTAAGTTAGATATTTGTAGTCATCAATTTATCTTTTTCTCAGGGACTATTTTCTATGGCTACAGGTTAACAGTGTCCTGTTTTCATCCATCAAGAAGTTTACTCATTCATGCCACAAATACATAAGCAACTAAATCTCAGAATCTCTTTCCTTTGAGGAGTTATTATTGGGGCTATTTACAACATCAATTTTTGAATTGGTAAACTTCCCAGTAGGAAACAGATGGCAAGCTCAAACTAAAAAATTTGGAGAAAGTTTAATAATTAAAATATTTCAAAGAATTGAGCAGCATTTAGAAGATCCACACAGGGATTTTTTCAGTGCCCTGTGGATAGTAACAGAAGGGCATTATCAGAACAACGTGCCCTAAAGCTTCAACTATGTTATGGAAAAGAGGGAGCCATTACTGGGACCTGAACAGAGTAACTGAATGATTGGGTTCACCAGACTGAAGCTGAGACATTGTTTAGTAGCAAGGCACAGAAAACTCAGAGTACACCCTGGAAAGAGAAGTAAGAATATTAAATACCCTAAAACTTTTTGTTCATAATTTCTAGGATTTTGTTTTGTTTTGTTTTGTTTTCATTTAACAAATAATGTTAACCCATTTCTTTGAACATTCTTGACATGAGTAATTATATTGGATTATTTTTTAACAATTGATATCTTAAAGTGAATTTCTGTTCCAGTCCTTGACTTTCTTGGTTGTTTTCATAGAATTATGTTTTCCCAAGTAGTTTGAAATTTTGGTTTGCAGAATTAATTTGAAGAGGACCATTTACTTATTAATTGTCTCTCTCTCTCTCCCTCTCCATCTCCTTCTCTTTCTCTCTCTCTACACCATTATGTTCACCTTTTCCCGTACAGGGTTTTATTTTCTTGTTGTTGAAGTAGTAGTTGTTACTTCCATTAAGCACTTCAGGCCTCCGATTCAGAAAAAGGTCTTCTAGTTGATTTTCAGGTTCACCAATACAAAATAAAATGGTTGAAATGCAGATCTATCCCCAGAGCAATTGAATGAGTTGGAAAAATGCTATGCCTGTATCTTCCTTCTTCAGTAGGCCTATGGCTCACCAGAGCACATGCTGATTTTTTTTTTTATTTTTATTAGTTTCAGGTGCACAAGACAAAGCAAAACTTAGACGTTTATCATTCATATCCCTCACACTGTGTGAACCCCCCTCCCCCCATCAACTATCCCTCTGTACGTTCCCCAAATTAATTTTCAAAACCCCGTGGCCATCTTGTGGTTACCGACTATTTTCTAAACCTCTCACCTTCCCCTTACACATGCTGATATTTGAAGAGTGATGTGCAGTAGTAGTTTTCTCTGCCTCTTTTCATAGTACATAGACTTTTGGGGTTTTCCCATCATATCCAGTCTTTAAGCTATGAGCCTGGTTCCACTCCCTTTTCTATCATGGGGGCAAACCAGCGCCAACACTGCATAATCCTAGATGAGTGATCTGTTTGCTTGAATCTTCATCTTCTCTTTTATTTATGTTGAATTTTATGTCTTTTCTCTGCTATTTTTCTTTTCCTGTAGCTCAGTTGTCTTAGGGATTTTACTTATTTGTATTTGTTTTGTTAATGTCATGTGTTGAAACAAAGGAAGTTATTATCAGAGCATAAACTTACTGTCATACTATAGATACAAGCGTACATTTTATTGGTAAGTTGAAATTCACCCTTTTATTCAGAATATTGAAATAAAATATAGCTGTATCAATATGCCCATATCTCAATTTAACATTTATTACAATTATTCATTATTTTTAAGATTGAATAACCTACATAGGTGTATTAGTTTACTATCACTGCTGTAACAAATTACAACAAATACAGTGACTTATTTTTTATACACCTGAAACCTATGTAACTTTACTATTGATAGAAATTGTCACCCCAATAAGCTTTAATTAAAATTAATACTCTTACCATTAGTTTGTTTTTCCTTTTTTGAAAAAGTGTGGGAGCTGTGTACACTTGAAAATTGTTGGAAAAGATAAAATAGAAATGTTCCATATTGAATTTTCTAATTTTCCTCGTAATGTGAGAGGAATTTTAACTAAAGGTGCTGATGGAGAATCATGAATATGAGTCAGATGTGCTACCACAGGCAGATTACTATCTACAATCAGTTTGTTTCTGACTTTTATTTTTATGAGTTGATTTTGTTTTTAATTAGTTTCAGGTGTACAAAACAATGCAATAGACATTTCACCTCTCACAAAGTGATAACCCCCCTCCTCCAGTGACTTAAAATTATACAATTTATTATCTTACAAATA
Source organism: Rhinolophus sinicus (assembly GCF_057876585.1). Classification (NCBI taxonomy): domain Eukaryota; kingdom Metazoa; phylum Chordata; class Mammalia; order Chiroptera; family Rhinolophidae; genus Rhinolophus; species Rhinolophus sinicus. The sequence continues at coordinate 159,336,929 of NC_142516.1, forward strand.
TCATGTCAGAAGTACAAAATGAGTCTCACTGGTATGAAATCATGGTATCTATATGGCTGCATTACTTTCTGAAGGCTTGATGACAGATTTTGTTTACTGGCTTTTTTCAGCATCTAAGGGCCACTTATGTTACTTAACTCATAGCCCCATTCCTCCATCTTCAGCACCAGCAAGCTCTGGCTATCATTTTTCTTGAGTTCTTTCCTCTACCTTCTCTTTGATCCTGACTATTTCTGTGCCCCTCCCCCCACTCCTTCTTTTATAGTCAAGGACCCTTGCGATTACTTTGGGCCTACTAGGATCATACAGGATGATTTCTTTTAAAAATCAGCAGATTATCAAGATCAATTTCATCTGCAACCTTAATCCCCTTTGCCATGTAACAAAACATAGTCAGAAATTCTGGAGATTAAGACACAGATAACTTTAGGATGTCATCATTTTGCCTATCATACTAGGTTTGTGTGATGACTAACCAGTTTGAAACATTTTTTATTAAAACAAACAAAAAATAACCTAAGGTGTATTAATATTAAATCTGCATTTGGTATAACATTATTATTATTACTTTTAATTGGGATGTTCTGATATATAAATGTAAAACAAAAATATTATTTTGAACAAGTTAATCATAGCCTCTGTCAGGCAGTACTTTTTATATACATTTTCACATTTATAGAGTAGAAATGCCCTCTTCTTTGGAAGAAAATGACAAAGAAACCATGGTTTCTTGTCCTAGGACAGACTTTCCACCTGAGGTACCTCAGAAAACTACTACTTGTAAATCTAAATCACAAAGGAACACAATAACCTCATTCACTATATCAGTACTTAGTAGTAGTCGCAGAATCAAAAAACTGCAAAAGATCACAGTTTTTCACAGAGAAATCACTGCATTATGTAGATTTGCACCAAGTGTGATTTAAAGACAAAGGATGGACTACGGATTCACTCATCCATTCATTCACCCAACCACTGTTTTTAGCACTAATTGCCTGCCCAAGGCACACTGCTATTTACTATGGATAGTAATGCACAAGAGTTTTTATCTATGATTTCTTCCAGTTTTATTATACATTATAGATAGATTGTAATTAAGTACACAGGCCAAAATCTGTGAGTTGTGCTTGCATTGTTTTTATTTGTGTTTGTGGAAATACTTATTTTGATTTGCCCAAAATTGCCTATATCCACTGCCAGTGAATACTTTGGATCAGTCCTCTGATTATATTATTGTTAAACCACTGTTGTCTCAGTACTTTGAGAAAAATTTGACCCTATTATGTACTTTAAAAAATTGTGTTATTATATGATGGAGCTTTTACTTTACTTAGTTGGGTGAGTCCTTATTTGCCAGAGTAAAATGTTTAGAACAACAGTAAAGAGGATCTTGTCTCTCTATTGGTTTAGAAATGTATGTATGTATGTATGTATGTATGTAGGTATGCATGTATGTATATGGATGTGATTAGAGTGGAAAACATAGTACCATCATTTAATTGATTTCTCATTCCATAAGCTACAACAAATGTCCCTAGGAACTGTGGCAGAGTAGAGATAATATAGGACCACATATTTGCTCCATTCACCAGGTTTGGGGTGACTTTAACAACACATGTGCTTGTGTGGCACTTGGATAAAGTTGAAATCAGGCCTAGAGAAAGGTGTCACAAGATAAGGTCTTCAATTCTTAGGATACAAGAGTTTTGATTTTTAATATAGAAAAATATTGCAGTTTAGTAGTTTAAGTGGAAACGGGAAAATTCATCTTAATGATATATTTGATAAAAATTGAATTACTCTTTGGAAATACATCTTCTACATACGTATACACCTTTGCAGAAAGTTATTTTAAAAATAAATTTACTTTATTTTATATATCAGTTATGAATATTTTAACCATAATTCTCAGTTCATTTCCCAAGAAGGCTACAAAATAATACTAACTTAGATTTCCAAAGAGTTATATAGTAATAAATATTTTTAAAATATATTATTCTATAAGGTTATGTTTCCTTTTGCTATGGATTATTTCAAATTTCCATTGAACTTTTTTAATTGGTTCCCTCTCCCATTTGGATATTTTAAAAATGGTTCTGAATATTCCAGAATCTGTTTGTTTTGGCAAAAGCTGAAAAAACGAAGCAGCTTCACTTTTAATAAAGAGACCTTGATACACCATAAAGATTACAAAGAGAGTCCCTTCCTAACTGGACAAAGGTGGACAATTTGCGAACTGAGGGAGAAAATAATGTATGTTCCGATAAGGCACTGCTAGGAGAATTCTGGGACTGGGACTGAAAATGTGAGCCTGCTGTCCTTGAAAAATTAATACATACCAATCTACTGTTGATTTATCAGTACAATAATTGTTTTTTTCTAAAATAATTATTTTCTTAATTTTTGTCAAATAAAATTCCTTCTGAGATTTCTTTCATTCATGAAAATATTTTCAGAGATAAATGTACTCAAACCTGAGATATTTAAATTCTGTTACTCATTCTCATTAATTAAGTCAGATACAATTAGCTGAAAATTTCTATTTGTTAAAACTCAATGTTTTAATAAAGTTATTTACTAAAGACTATTTCCCTTACATTCTCAGAAAAAAAAAAGTGAAAATCACTTATCTTCAAAGTGAAAAAATTTTTAAATTGTAAATATTTATTTTAGAAAATAATAATTAGCAAATACTGTCAATTAAAATCAGTATTTCCAAATAAGAATTACCAGGCAAGATTCTAAAAGGCCAGACATATACTTAGTTTATTTGTTATCAAAATCAACAATACTTCTATATCAGCTAGACTTTAATATAATGTAGATAGTTTCTCTTGTTCTCCTAACATAGATATTAAAGACAAAAATAGATGATAAGCTGCTGTTTTATTGCAGTTAAAAATGAAATAAAATCATTGTTTTAGTGTTGATTTTTTGTGCGAAACAAACCATATTAACCCAATAATTACACTAATAAACCCAAGTATGAACAAATTATGCATTATCAAAAAAACATAGTTTTAAATATTACTAAAATTATTTAATTTTTATTTTTTTCTTAAGAGATAACAGTTTTGCTTTTTCCAGTCATGATGGTGGAGTAGGTAAATGCTGTGCTAAACTCCTCTGAGGACCACATCAATTACAGCTAAACTACAGAACAACCATCACTGAGAATTACCTAAAGCCTTGCTGAACTGAAGCCTTACAACTATGCACATACAGGAGAAGCCAGGCGCTGAATGTGCTGTTGCACACCCAGGTGTGACCTTTAAAATTCAGGAGTGAGATCTCAGCTGCAGAGGGATGAGGGGTCCTAGCCCCCCACGAGGATCCCAAGGCCAATGTTCCAGTGCTGGGGAGAGACGTCCCCATAACTTCTGACTGTGAAAACTAGCAGAGATTGTGGCTTAATAAGCCTGAGGACAGCTACAGTCCTAGATGTACTGACTTACTTGCTGAAAGACTCAGTCTCTGAGCTACAATGCTGGGGCAGCAGCTCAAAAGGTTCCATCAGTAGATGTGCTGCAGTAGACAGAGAAGGAGTCTTATCTATGTACTTTTAGTTGCAATGTCACTCAAAACATGTTCTAATACCTCACTTAATATATTGTATCTCAATGTGTTTTTTTCTTTTATAAGCAAAGTAATGCAAGGGTTTCTTGGTGTAACTTCCTGACAGGGAGATGATGTTCTAGGCATTTTGAAAAGTGTAAAATAGAATGTAACAATATTTTGATTTTTATAAGATATAAGGGAGATATGTAACTTTTCAAAATAAATATTGATTTATTCTGGATATTGAATTATAAAATAATGTATGACAAGAGAAGAGATATTCAAATATAATTTTAAAAGACTACAATTCCTATCTAAGGAAAATATTCCATTTAACTTACAAAGTTATATTTAAAAATAGAGATGATGTATTATAGAATCATACACATGGACCATATATAATCTTATTAATGAATTCTCTGCCAATAAATTTAATTTGAATAAATCTATAATTAATAATTAACACAAAATTTCCATAGGAAAAAGTCACCATTGGTGGGAGAGATTTGAGGATACTAAAGGCTCAAAAAATTATTGTTGGTGGATCAACAACTTTATTAGGATTTCAAAGTATAGACATCAAGATAAATCCAAGACTTTTAAGGCAGTAAGTTAGCAGAGATAACTTCAAGGGAATCATTTTCCAGATTCTCAATTTTCCTAGATGTACTCTTTCCTAAAATATTGACCTTTTCAATTGAACCCTGCTTTCCCAACTCCTCTTTCACCAACACCTGTCTCTTTCTAAAACAAAAAACAAAAAAACAAAGAAAAAGGCAAAGCCAGGAATCACAACATAACTCATCATCAAATTTAACATGATGCATTTCTTGAATCATCTTGGACACAAAGAGGAAATTTACTTCTAGATAAGAGTCCCATTAGAACAAAGGAAGACATAGTGAAAGGAGTAGTAGCAATTGATTTCATAAAGATGACAAAATCATGGCAAGACTCCATACTTTAGCTAGTAGATAGCTATATTATAATCAGAACTCACAAGTAATGTGCTTGGCTTGAGGGCATGTATTAACATTTGCATTTGAATTGAAAATGATGTAAGATGTTTTCTGACAGAAAGTAAGTCTGGTTTAGCTGCTTGGTTTGATTATGGAGGCTGGTCTTGCCAATTTGTTGATATGGTAGATATTTTCTGTATATTAAATAAAGTAAATTTGTTGCTTTAAATTTTAATAAAATTTTATTTAATGCTTATGTATAATATATACTATGCCAGAAGTAACATTTTTACAATTTTATAAATGTAGGAAAAATTTAACCTCCAATTTAAAAATGGGTCAGGGAATTTATGATTATTCACAAAATTCTATTATGGAATATGAAATTAAAAATTCATGAAGATTACAGCATAGATTGCTCTTTTGCCATACTGATGTTGGTGATGATGAATTAATAGCAGTACCTGTTTGTCATGTATTATGATCTCCTCCAAAATAATTCAGCTACTTGAATATAAGCAAGGAAAAAACAAAACAAACAAACAAAAAAAAACATAAGAGTGTGTTCACCCATGCTTAGATTTTCATCACAAAGGGCAATGAAATGAGGAGCAAATAAGGTCAAGATATTGAGTGACAAAATAATTAATTATTGTACATATATTAGATAAAAATAATGGATAAGATCAAATTTGTAATCACTTGGATGCATTTCTGATGTTATTACATAATGTTCATGGTGAGGAGAGAGGAAGGTGATTGAAAAGCTCATTTTAACCCTTAAAGGCCTATTTATATTGGGGTTCTCTGGGTAGGGCTCAAGTTGCTGAGAATATGGTTAATTTATATAGTGCTATGGTAATTTAAGATCATTTGCCTGCATTAATCATTGAGACACAAGAATTATCTTAATTGTCTCTTAGTTATAGACTTAGGAAGTTTTAAATAACGTAATCTTTCAGAATTAGGATGCAACTTCCTAGGATGAGACCTGTCCTAGGTAATCTAGTTTACTTTGACAAAATTATAGTTTTCCTTTGGAAACCATATGTATGCACTATGGGAGCTCTATGGGAAACCATATGTATGCCCTATGGAGCTAAAATACTGAGTAGGTAGAATCAGTCTTACATTTCACCTTATCATTAAAATGAAGGTCATCTATCCACTGGATAAAAGTATAATCATATGGAACTTTACGGTTTTTAAGGTCCCAATCAAAAACTTGTCAATATAAGAGGGAACCTCCATAGATCACTGGGGCCAGAAGATTCTATATATACATTGATAATTTCACCAGAAAAGAGCAAATGGATATCTCTATTTTGATTCAGAAATATACTAAAGAAAGAGACCTGTAGTTGTAAAACATGTAGTCCTGTTTAATTTTAAAACTGCAAGGAAGACACATAGATTCCAAAAAGTCTTCCTTAAGTGATGTCTTATAAAGAACTATTAAAAATTCAATAATAAAGAAAATATATAACCTCATTAAAAATAAGCAAATGACTTAAATAAACATTTTCCAAAGAAATTATATACAAAGAACAAAAATATGAAAACATGCTCATGATTATTTATCATTAGGGGACTACAAATTGTACCACAATGAAATAACATTTTACACATAAATTTGAATGGATATAATATAAAAAGAAAGACCACAACAAGTGTTATTGAGGGTGAGAAGAAATGAGAAGGCTCATGTAGTACTATTGGGAAAGTAAAACTCTTCAACCTCTTTGGAAAACAGTTTTTCATTTCTTCAAAATGGTTTAGAGTCATCTTATGACCTAGAAAATCCACTCCTAAGTGTAAACCCAAGGGAAATTAAACATGTGTACTCAAATTATTGTACACAAGTGTTCATGGCATATTTTTATTAATAGCTTAAAAGTGGAAACAACACAAAGCATATAAACTGATAAATGGATAAATACACTGCAGTTACCCATATAATAAAATATTATTCAGTAAAAAGAAATGAAGCACCGACACATGCTACAACATGGTTGAACCCTGAAATCATGATTTGTGAAAGCATATAGTAACACTAGACCGTGTATTGTATGATTTGACTTTTATAAACAGTCCAGAATAGGGAACTCTATTGAGATATAAAGTAAATTAGTGTTTCCGTAAAGGCTAGGGGAGTTGTTAGTGGTTGGGGGTGGTGGGTCATGGGAGTAAGAGGAATTCCAGCTATTATATATGTGGTTTGTTTAGAGGGTGATAAAAATATTCTAGACTTATTTTACGGTGATGTTTTCACAACTCTGTGAATTTAATAAAAAATATCATATTGTATACCTTTATTTCAAATAACGCATCCCATCATCAAAAATAAATACCTGCACTTAATATTTGAAATTTTGATGCCTTTCAATTCTAAGGCACCTCTCAAGAAATAAAGTTTGTTTCTACCACGTTTCCCATATGGGCCCTTGTAATTATAAATTAACACAGGTGAAATCATGCAATTTAAAAGATAGCTATACAAGTGCTAGTTATTCTATAAATACACTTGTGAACTAGTAGTTGCTTCTGGAAGAGGCACAGACTAAAATTTAGACTGAAATAGATTCATCTAAACAGTCGCTAAAATAGTTACTTATGACCTCATCTCTGAGGCCTTCAGCCTACTGGCTGGGCCATTTTTCAATTGCTCATCCAACTAATTTTCAATATCTATCAGAAAGGTAGTATTATTAAGAAGATCTCTCACAGATCCAGATATTCACAGACAAAACGAAACAAGAATACATATATTTTTTATAACTTTTAGCTAGGTGACCTCAAGTAACATTGGACTAAGGATGCTGGTATAAGAAACCTTCAAATTTTTCATTCATCACATTTGGCTGAAAGAGTGGGCTTATTGAAGCCTATGTCTACCTTCTTCCCTATGTACTTTGTTCTTATAGACATACTGGAGAGCACAATGACAGAGAGTGACAATTAGTCACTTTACACAAAGAACAGATGTTTTCACATCTGATCTGATACTAAAAAAAAAAAAAAAAATAGGGTATTTGTTAAACTCAACCCTTTTATTTTTGTTAAGGTTTTTTTTTTTTTCTTATTTAATTGAAGGATACAAAAAATCTAATATAATATTTGAGGCGTTTTGATTAAAAAAATGAAACTTGGATCCAACAATAGTAATTAACTATAGTCATAATGTTCTGAGAGACATAAAGCCAGATGTCCAAAGACTTGCTCAGGAAAGTGCTCTTTCTGAATTGAAGGTCTTAGGCTGTAGTAATAAAGACAGCTTTATTGGTCTTTGAGTCTTTTATCTTTGAGTCTCCAAGGTTGTCAAATCCTGGCTTTCCAAAAATAATGCTCAAATTACTTGATAAGGTGTGAACAGTCTTAGACTTAATCATGTGATACTGAACATGGAAAAGTTGAATGTTTTGATGTTCATTCAAATGTGGCTTGGGGAAGTTGCTGAAATGAGCAATAAAATTGAACAACTTGTCTACCTGGGGAAGAGTTTCCTGTAATAGTAAAGTTATAAATCATGTTGATGAGGATAGTAGAATTGTGTTTGTAAAGACAGCTACCTAGAGAGCAAATCATGTTAATATAAATGTAGGCTGGGTAGAATATATAGTTTTGGTTCACATGGCAAACAGAGAAAAGCATTTGGAAAGTTGAAGGTTAAAACACAGAAACACAGACTATACTAAATAAATGGGTATTTTTAAGAAGCGTCAAGCAATGTAGAAACAAAATCCATTGACTAAAATCTATCAAAACATCTCACTAAGCATAGAATCAATCACTGAGGGCAGAGAGTTGTGTTGTTGTTGTTGTTGTTGTTGTTAACCTACATAACTCACTGCACTTAGTACATATATGCACATTATAAATACATTTGAATAAATAAAGCTTAGTTTACTTCATGGGGATGTGAGATGCACCTGGTGGCAGAGTAGAATACCGAAGTAGAGGTTAATTACAGATTATCCATATAAATTATCATGAAAGGAGTTCCACAAAAACTTGTGGATTGACTGGATGACATAAAAATTGCAAGTCAAACTTCAAATGCCCATTTCAGAAAACATCTCAAAATACATAAAAACTCTTCAGGTTTCCAGTTTATAAAATAATAAATATTTCATCTTATCATACTATGGTTTTATTGTTGTTTTAAATTTTTTCAAAAGCATAATAATACAGGTTATATGCAACCTATTATCCTTGAGAATAGATGCATGGCAAAGTTAAGTGGAGCTAAAATCAGTATATAAAAATCCTATCAACCCAGCGCTGAAAAAATTCCTAATTTTAACATCGGTGATCCTTCACCAGTAATTCTTTAAACCTCTCACATAAGTTATTCTGTCTTTTCCCTTCAATTCTCCATTTCACATATATGTAGAACTAATTTGATTCATGTCATCAATGTGTTCAGCTGAGATAGTGGTGTGAAAAACATGGAAAAAGGCGAAGTAAAAAGATATTGTTCAAAGAAAGCATTCAAAGCAGAGCTGTAAATACTCATATGTGACAGCTGTAGCAGCATAGAACTCACATACCAGTGAGAGGCAGAAGTCAGAAATACAACACAAAGGGAAATCCATTTCTACAGAAATGAGCTGGGGAGGGGGTAGGGTGTGCAGTAATAAATTTGGGGAATAGGCATCTGAAGTTAATAAAATATCATAGTGACATTAAAATTGCCGAGATAAACATTATGCAATATGAGGCACTTTAAAACATGTAAGCCTGTATATGAAGTAAAAAAAAAAAATTGTATTTAAATTTTAGTTTTATTCTTGAACAAAGTAGTTCCATTATCTCTAGTAAAGCGAACTCTAAAATGCATTTTAGGCTTCATTGCAATTCACTGCAAATGGCCCAGATCAACATTTTGAAATTTTAAGTGGATTCTTTAGGCTTCTAATAGGATTTAGCTGCATGACTTCAATATCCAAATTTCTGCCTCAGTGAACAATAGCTCAGAGTTAAAATATTAAATAGACTAAATATTAAACACATAGTTTCTCCAAGGACAAATATTACAACACAAACTGCTTTGGGGAAGAGAAAAAAGAGAAAAGAAACATCAAATGCTGGGTCATCAATTTTAGCATTTTGACCTCTCCAAAATAAAGTGTTTAATAGTTTAGTTCATTATTTACCATATAGAAATAATAGCCCAACAGATTTATCTTCTGATGTTCATGGAATGATGTATAAAATTAGATTAATTTAATATATATATATATATATATATATATATATATATATATATATATATATGCATGCAGCTTTAATAATGCTGTCAGATAGACGAACTTTGGAAGGGCCGGGAAGTTACGCTATAATCTCCAGTTGCAGTACTGCTGCATCTGCTGGAGACATGCATGGTACCTAGCTGTGGAGAAACAATGAACTTGGGCACCACAGAGACGTGGCTCAGATATTTAGTAAAGTACTTAAACTTCTTGAAGCTCACTGGTGTCATCTGTTGGCTAAGATTAAAAATTCATACCTGCGATGGATTTTGAGATTATTATGCTAAGTGAAATAAACCACACAGAAAAAGTCGAGAACCATATGATTTCACTGATATGTGAGATATGAAACTGAAAGGAACAAAGGAACAAAACAAACAAATAAAGAAACAAAAACTCTTAGGCACAGACAATAGTTAGTGGTTATTAGAGGGTAAGGGGGGTGGTAGAAGAGGGAAAAGGGGGTCAAATATATGGTGGTGTAAGGAGAACTGACTCTGGGTTGTGAATATACAATGTGATATATAGATGACACATTACAGAATTGTACACCTGGAACTTATGTAATTTTACTAACCATTGTCACATGAATAAATTTTAAGTAGGAAAAAAATGCATACCCTGTTTGTATTTGTTTGTTTATTTGTTTATTTGTTTATTTGAGTATGTGTCTGTGTGTAATTTAATTCTACATAACATGAGGAATCGAATAAAGTGTTTGGACTTGTTGGAGGGCCAATAATGTTAATCCTTGTCATTGATCTTACTCTATAGATCAGAAAATTAGGAAATAATACTAAAGTAAACCTGAATTTTAAAAAAATCTATTCATGATATCTGGACAAAAATTATCCAAAAGAGTAATCCAAATGAGATAGGAATATTCTAAGAAAATCATTTAAAATGTGTTTCTAAAAGTAAATGTGAAAGAAAGTAAAACAAATATAATACACTATTAAATGGGAAAAATAGTTACAGGAAAGGAGAAGAGTCCTGACAGATTTAAAATGATGTTTAAAAAGATAGAGGTAATCAGTTCTTATTCCATTTAGACAAATTCTGTCTTTCATTTTAGTAATTTGTGAACATATGCTCCATCCTAAAATCTGAATATTATACCTTTATACAACATGTATGCATGTTTAAACTGTACCCATCCTTTAGGGCTGCCCTTCCATGGTGGCCTTTCAGATATCCTCAAATTACCTTTGCCATGCCCTTTATCTCTATACAGCTTAGGACACCTCATTCTAGCTTGTCTAGGAATAACGTTCACACTGTTCTCCTATACTGATCTGTAAACTCATGCCGGGGCAAGGAACGAACAAGTCAAGCCAGATTAATCTGGGTTCCTCCAAGTTACCTAGAATAAATATTCACATGTAGCTTCACATACAGCTGGACTAGACCAATTCCTGATCTCCCTCGGTCTTTTTCTACAGCTTGCATGGTCACCACAGACCCACTCCTTTCCTATGAGATTACCTTAGATATAATCACTTTCTCCTGCTTTTGGATCATGGTCACAGCCATTCTGAGGGAAATGCTAGAAGTACCCTAACTCCAAAAGGGTCCCCAGGCTCTTTATGTAAATTGACCCATCAGTTTTCCAGAACTTTGATTTATCTTTACTTCATAATATGACTCTGTTTTTGCTGCAAAATTTCTATATGTGTGTGATAAAATAAATTTAATAAATTTAAGTAGACTGAAGGAGTTAATCAGCATATTCTGGAAATAGCAACTGGCTTTTCCTGAATAGTATACTCTATGTGCCATATATGTTTATGATTTCAGCTATTCTACTATCTAAACAATCTACGGAAGATCCACAAACACATCATTTGAAATACAATCCATATGGTGTCTTGAAGCCCTAAACTATTACACAAAGTCCTTAACTATTACATTACATAGATGGTGACTTTATGGCCATGATCAAATATTATAATAATAGTAACATTTAAAAGAAACAATTGCTTTAAAGATTATATAAAATAACCATCGTGCCTAACAATTCTGATTTTGCAATGTTAATTTATATTATAATTGTTTTAAAATTCAATATATTAATTTTTTAAACTTAGTTACTGGGATTTCAGGGTACATCACTTATTCATATGATATGTCATGATGTTTAAGTTATTTAAGTGATAGACTATCATGTTTATTAAAGCAAATGTCCTTCCTTATCATTGTTTCATTTTAAATAGGAGTTTAAGAACTCAAACCCAAACAATCTATCTACTCAGAATGAAACATTTCATACTATTCTCTCTTTCTCAGCAAATAACAATGGAAAGCATTACTATTAAAGATCCTTACATGTGATAATATTGTATTAGATTTTCCATCATTTGTTTCTCAGCTACATGTTTTTAGTATTGCATAGCTTTTAATTGCAGATAATTGCATGATAATTTCAAATAATATGTCCCTATTCAGATATTTTAATTTGTATTATGCAAAAAAGTATTGTAATTAGCATAATAAGCCAACTAAGAACTTTAATATATTTTGTTTCCTGAAAAGAGATATGTTGATAAACACACAGTTAAGAATCGTAAGAGAAAGGCATAGAGCCACACGTTTAGTTTACAGAATTAGACTCTGGAAATATAGCACCTATATAGGTAAATATAGTGCCTATAGATAAAGACAAAGTTAGTGATCTAATGTAATTCTTATAAAAGGAATATGTTTGAACGTAAATTAAATGGTACCTTAGAGAAATCAGAGTATTATCAAACAAAATTGAGGGAACTATTAAATTTTACTTAAATTAACTTAACTATATAAATGTATCTTAAGGGTTCTATATATTCAAAAACACTTTTATGTTGCTTTCATGAATTAAAAAATAAAAAAGTTTGTTATGTTCTGAACTGAACTAAAGTTAACGGAGGAGAAAAGTAGTGTGAAACTGTAGTAATTTAAAAGAAGTAGGATGAGACACAAGCACTTAGCTTTAAAACATATAACATAAATCTGTAGTTATTTAAATGAATTTAGTAAACAATTTAATTGCTCACATGTTACGATAACTAAAGTTACAATTAAACTGAAAACTTCTAAGAGCCAAATGGTCTAAATAAACACTAGATTCATTTATTATGCAATTTCTCTTGTTAATACCAAGATGTCTACTGAAAGCTCATACTTGTGCATCATATTGTTATATTTTATTTTTGGAATTTTTAAACTTTTTTTTCATTGAATTTATTGGGTTGACAATGGTTAGTAAAATTACGTAGGTTTCAAGTAAACATTTCTATAATACATCATCTATAGTATATCACATTGTATGCTCACCACCCAGAATCAATTCTCCTTCCATCACCATATATTTGACCCCCTTTACCCTCTTCTAACATCCTACTTTTGTCATTTTTATTTTTGATTTTTTTTATTTTCCTTTAAAAATGTTCATCTATGTCCCTCTCTCTCTGTCTCTCTCAAAATCATCAAAGTAACTACAAAAGAATGTGTGCATAAAACACTTACAAACAAGTTTCGTTTGGTCAGATACTCAATCATGCCATTAAATACACTGCAGAAGCCACAGTCCAGAAAACCTTGCAACTTCACGAGTGCATGATTCTTTCCAAAATATAATGAGCCCACATGGTTTCTATGTAATCCTCAGTGCATAAAAAGTTAATGCCCTTTTTAGATTATTTTATTTTTTTACAAGTAAATGGAATGATGTTATTAAATATTATTTTACAGCATCAAGATAGATTGAGGTATGATCAGATACCGTGTTTCCCCAAAAATAAGACCTAGCTGGCCGACAAACTTTAATGCGTCCTTTGGAGCAAATATTAATATAAGACCCGGTCTTATTTTACTATAAGTAAAATTCACTTATAGTGAATTTTATTATAAGTAAAATTTTAATATAAGTAAAATTCACTTATAGTAAAATAAGACCGGGTCTTATATAATAATATAATATAATATAATATAATATAATATAATTAATACAATATAATATAATAATACCCAATCTTATTTTACTATAAAACCGGGTCTACATAATACAATACAATATAATATAATGTAGTGTAATGTAATGTAATGTAATGCAATGCAACACAATATAATATAATACTGGGTCTTCTATTAATTTTTTGCTCCAAAAGACGCATTAGAGCTGATTGTCTGGCTAGGTCTTATTTACAGGGAAACACGGTATTCTGAATAATAATCAGATTATAGAAATAGCAATATATGTGTTTTTAATTCACATTACTATATCACTTATTTATAAATTCAAAAAATTGCTTGTTTTCTTTTGTTAGAGTTATAGCTTCCTAAAGAAATTATTATTGGTCATATAATCACAATCAGAAGGTCATGGAATGACTAATAGCTTTAAAATTCATGACCTGGTAATTTTGTAGACTTGTGGGTGTTATCTTTTGTATCTTGACTAAATGAAGCTGAACATTAAGCTTCACAAATATCATTCATTTATGTTTCTTGAATATTTAAAGGATGGCAACTTTTCACACCACAGTAAGAAACTAGTTGCTCCTTTGTAAACCACACACTCAAGTGAAATGTTAATTTTTTTTACAAACATTACTACTTCTAATCGTGTAAATACAATTTAGGCTGCAGACTTTTAAAAAAATGATTTAAAAATATGTTAAATATTAACCATGGCCTATCTTCTTATCCACACTTTTTGTTTGAAGACCAAATTGGATACTAACAAATAGCAGAATTAATCAAAGAATACAAGATAAAAGCAATAATCAATTTAGAGCTTGAACGGGAATGGACATTTCTTCAATAATTTAGTATACTGATTTAAAAAAAAAGAATTGGAATTAGTCAATTTAGAACTCAGTTTGAAAACTTTTCCAGTAAAGGGCCAAATTTTAAACATGTTAGATTTTCAGTGCTATATGGTCTTTTTTGGCCACTGCTCAAATCTGCTATTGAAGCATAAAAGCAGACATAAACAATATAGCAAACAAATGGGTGTGACCCCCTTCTCCTTAATTTTTTTCACAAAAAATGGTTGCAAGCAGGATTTGATTAGCAGGGCCTTAATAAATCAACCCTTGAAGATGATGAGAGCTGTATGAACAATAAACTTAAATATTATATTGCTAATATTTACATCCTCTTCATCTCATGACATCCAAGCTTACTGAACAGAGACAATTCACTCTAACTTCCTGCCAGACAGGAATACAAATATATAAACTGAGGCAAAATGAAGTGTACAGTTGTTATGGCCACAAACTCTAGGACCAGGTTGCTTAGGTTTATAAACATCTGTCCCAGACATTACCTGTAATATGGCTATTGCATTGTAAACAGGTTGCTTTGTAACCTAATGCTAGTAATGTACAATAAAAGAGGATTTGGTTTATTGATGATAGTCATTTTGACTGGGGTGAGGTGGTATCTGTGTGTGGGGTACAAATCTCTATTATACTGTGCTGTGCACCGAAATTAAAAAAAAAAAAAAAAAAAGTATCTGGAAAGGGATCAAAACAAATATTTTTTGCAAATTAAGAATTCAATGTTTTTGGTTATCTCAAATGCTGAAACAGTATACAAAATTCAAACTAATATTTTTTTTTCAAGGATACATATTCTTGGAAAAAATATATATGTGCTTTTTTAAGCTAAAATAGATTTTTTTAAATTAAAGTTTATTGGGTTGACAATGGTTAGTAAAGTTATATAGGTTTCAGGTGTACAATTCTGTAATACATGATCTACATATCACATTGTGTGTTCACCACTCAGAATCAGTTCTCTTTCCATCACCATATATTTGATCCCTTTTACCCTCATATGCCACCCCCTTCCTCCTTACCATCTGGTAACCACTAAACTATTGTCCAGGTCTATCAATTTTGTGTTATAGTATAGAGGGTACCAAAAAAAAATGCACACGCATTTTAAGAAAGGAAAAAAAAAACTGTATTAAAATCAGTAATACTCAATATATACCGATAACAAAAGATGAATAAAAATCACGCTTGACTTCTGTAATTACAAGAGATGCTCAAAGTGATTACCATCAGTGTAATTTTCATACAGTTTTTTTATTTAAAATCTGTATACATTTTTTTGGCACCCTCTGTATATTAACCTAAACCAGAGTTCAGAATATAATAGACGATAGTTACATTTTAATACTAGACAAATTTATATATATTAATGATGATTTATTCCTTAATATGTTTATCAGGAAGAACACAAATGTCTTCTAAATTAGCCTTATGGGACTTAATACCTGAATCAATTAGAGACGGCACACAGAGAGTTAAACCAAATAAGCCATTGAGGAAAATTTAAAGTATTGTTAAAATATTTCTACAACAAAGACAAAGGTAATCCAGAAAACATTTTTCAGATATTCTGAACACACAAGAGGTTTTAGTTAAAAAGGGCATATTTTTAAATTATTAATACCAAAGGACATAAATGGAAATGCACAACACTTAAAATGACTGTGTACTAGCACATTAACTATTCAGTTGTAAACTACACGGAATGTAACTAACTTTATGGAAAGTTTAGAAATAACATTAGCAAAAATAGCATAATAGTAAAAAGCTGATATAGATGCAGGAAATAAAATGTTGTTGAATTTATCTACTATGATATATCAGGTTGCTGAATATGTGACAGAAAATGGAAGAGTGTATGACTTGCCTTGTCTGTATTTGCCAAATCTCTTTGATGAAATGTTATGTGACAAACATTACTATCAAAAGAAATATCCATCCTGAGGAAAATGAGTGCACACACACAACTTTCTATCAAAAAGAGTTGAGATTGATTCATATGTTTTTAAACTCTTCCATTTCTGTTCATCATTAATGATATTGTTACTTAAAATAAAGATATACTCTGTCCTCACCTTAAAATAGCTTTAGTGGGATGCACAGCCTACATCTTCATAATATGAGTTTAGGCAAATGTTGGTTTAATATTGAAGCAAAAGAAAAGTTCAAATATTAACAGCAGATCAATATGTCATAATTGAAAGCTGTAAAATGTAACAAATTGCAATTTTGTTACTTAATAATGCATTTTACAATTTCTATTATTGTGTTTACCACTTTTAACCTAAGTTATCTCAGTGTTTTGGACAGTTCAAGTTTATTTTGCTCTACACTGATTGTGTGTGTGTGTGTGTGTGTGTGTGTGTGTGTGTGTGTGTGTATTTTTTACTAAGGTAATTCCCTAAAAACACAAGCCATTTTTGTATAGCCCCGAGGTTTAAAGGTTAAGGATTATTATTTCAAGAGTAGGAAAGGCAAATAAAATTTCAAGGAAACATTAAGGAATTTGCAAAGTAAGGTAAGATAAAGCTAACGGATGTCTTTAACTCTTATAAGGAATTATTACAAATAAGATAATATTATCATTTTCTAGAAAAATGACCTAGAATAATGAGATTAAATTCAAATTAGGAAAATTATAGACAAATAGAGGTCTAATAGAGTTCTATGCCATGTATGATAAAATATTCTGAGATGACGTATTATAGAAGTAGAGAAATTTTCATACCCAGAGGTATTCAAAAACAAAAATGGATGCATGGTTTACTTGAAATTTTAGGAATTTACTTTCCTGAAATTCAGGTGCTGACACAAATAAAAATAAATTTGCAATACAACCAGCACAAAGCGATGAAATCTTTAAGAGTATGCATGCCAAATATTCATTTCATATTTGTAAAAAACAGAAAACTTTCCTCAATCAAGAGTGACTAAATTTTTTTAATGAAAATTTTTTCTGTTGTTAAAGATAGAAAGTTTCTTTGGTACTTCCAAATTTTAGAAAACTGTGTTATAGTAATTTTCACTTTAAAAATACAGATGTTTATGCATAAGCTAATAATTTATACAACCTTTTGTTTTTAAAACATTAACAATATGCCATCCATGTACATAAACTGCAATCACTTTATTTGAATCACTTTTAAAATATTTCTTAGACTCTTCCCTTTTGAAATATATACTTATAGTTTCCTTCCTTTATAAGCACAATGGAATCCTGAAACTATAAACTATTTGATAATGTTCTCTTAAGTTCTTAGTGATGGAATGATGGATCTCAAATATATACAAAACATAGTTTAAGAAATGAAAAGACAAGTGTGCATATGCCATTGTACATAAACATGGCAAACTGAATGCAATATTGGCAAATGTCTGGTAATGCAGTAATAAAATAAATTTTCATGTGAGTTGAATAATAGTTTACCAAACAAGATGTGTAATGGAATATAGAAAAAATGCTTACTATAGAAACTTTAGCAGCTACAGGTTTCTAAAGTTCCAAACCCACGAATAGAAAGAAAAAGAAAAAAAAAAACAATAAAAAGTAGAAAATTGTAAGCAAAAACAGTATAGGTGGTGTTTGGGTATTTAGTTAATTAATACTCATAGAGTGTTGCTTTTCACCATTCATAAATCCATCTAATCGAATCTATTCCCAGCATATATATATATATATATATATATATATATATATATATATATATATATATATTATTTTTTCTTTTATTTCCACTCATGGCATGTCCCATTTTAAACTAGATTGTGTGTTTGACCTTCTATACCTGATAATTAGTCTGTAAATTTGGACAACCTTCACCTTGCAAGTTATGAGAATTCTAGATATCCCAATTTATCCTTGTGTTTGTTTGTATTAGTACATTGTACTTTAAATCAATGTATGTGTTTGTACTTAACACATTACTGCTGCCTATAGGTATACCAATTTTATGTCTTTCCCTCTCTTTGATATAGTCCTTAAGCTACTTGTCGTGCCAGATGATTGAAAAAACACTTTAAGGTTGAAAAATATCTTCATATAAATTTACAAGAAAATGGACATTTATTTTCTAAACTAGTTGCAACAGTTTCTACAAGATCTCTTTCTTTAGAGACTTTTAATAACCAATTCTTTCAAACTATATGTGGATAACACAGTAACTCAGAAAAGTAAACCTAAGCATTGTACAGGTCATATGCTAATCCTTTACATTTATTGCTATTAAAGCAATCAGTAATTTTTGGTTCCTCTGACCATTATTGGAACCTTAGATGATTTTATTTATTTATTTATTTATTTATTTATTTATTTATTTATTTATTTAATGAAACACTACTGACATTGTGTCATGAAGAAATTGATCATATAAAACTGAGGGTTTTTAATTTTTTTAACTTTTTTTATTTTGTTCTCTTTTGTTTAATAATGCCCCTGTGTTCAACCATACTCAGCTTCATTTGTGGATTCTAATACTTGAGGTGATAATGTGAGCACATCCCATAGATGATGGGAACGTCTAGAAAAACACTTTTAAAATTCTGGACTCACTACACAAAAGCTCGAAAAAGAAAGCCATTGCTCTTATCAGGAAACACAATTCTTTAGGTTTCTTTCCTCTGTCTTTCATTGGGTTAATTTAGTTCTATAATACATAAACTTCATATTTATAATTCAGTGTTTATAACAGCTATTAAAGAATAAGGTTCATTGTTAAATTCTGGAGGTAGATAGATCTATGGTTTTGGTTCGTTTCCCTTGACACTGAAGAAATTCTTTTTCAGGAACTAAGAACAAACATCTCTCAGTATTCCACTGGCTGAAATGGGGTGTATAAGCTTTACCAAAGCAAGATACAGAGAGGGATGAATTACTCAATTTTTTTTTTTTTAATATTTAATTGTACTGTAGATTTTAAGTTTTAGTTCTGTTGAGGTATAAATGATATACAAAATTGCACACATTTAATGCATATCTTTTTTTCTAATTAAAGTATATTGGGATAACAATGGTTAGTAAAGTTACATAGGTTTCAGGTGTACAGTTCTATAATACATCATTTATATATCACATTATATGTTCACCACCCAGAGTCAGTACTTCTTCCATCACCATATATTTGGTTCCGTTTACCTTCATCTACCACCCGCCCTGTTCCCTTAACCTCTGGTAACCACTAAACTATTGTCTGTATCTATGAGTTTTTGTTTAATTTTTCGATTGTTCTATTATTTTGTTGCTTTCAGTTTTATATCCCACTATCAGTAAAATCATATGGTGTTGACTTTTTCTGTCTAACTTATCTTGCTTAGCATAATGATCTCAAATTCCATCCCTAATTGCCACAAACGGCTCTATTTCGCCTTTTCTTATGACAGAATAGTATCCCATTCTGTGTACATGCCACATCTTCTTTATCTAATCATCTATCCAAGGACACTTTGGTTGTTTCCATGTTTGGTCACTGTAAATACAGCTTCAATGAACATTGGAGCATACCTGTCTTTAAGGAAAAAATGTTTTCAGATTTTTGGGGTAGATACCCAGGTGAGGGATTGCCAGGTCATATGGTAATTCTATTAGTAATATTTTGAGGAACCTCCACACTGCCTTCCATAGCAGCTGTACCAGTCTGCATTCCCATTAATAGTGTATGAGGGTTCCTTTTTCTCCATAGCCTCTCCAACACTTATTATTTGTCTTGTTGATGGTAGCCATTCTAAGTTGTGTGAGGTGATATCTCATTACGGTTTTTATTTGCATTTCTCTGATGATTACTGATGTAGAGCATTTTTCATATCTCTATTGGCCATTTGTATGTCCTCTCTGGAGAAATGTCTCTTTGGGTCCTCTGCTCATTTTTTAACTGGATTGATTGTCTTTTTGTTGTTGAGTTGTATGAGCCCCTCATATATTATGGATATTCGCCACTTATTGGATGTGTTATTTACATAAATCTTCTCCCATTTGGTTAGTTGCTTCTTTATTTTGTTGATGGTTTCTTTTGCTGTGCAGAAGTTTTTAAGTTTGATATAGTCCCATTCATTTATTTCAGCTTTTACTTCCCTTGCTTTGAAGTCAAATTCATAAAATGCTCTTTGAACCCAAGGTCCATAAGTTTAGTACCTATGTTTCCTTCTATGCAGTTTATTGTTTTAGGTCTGTTTACCCTCATCTTGATGAGTTAATATTCAGTGTTTTTATTTTATTTTTATTATTTTTTTTATTTCCTTCTCTCCCTCTCACTTGCTCCAGTCCAGCCACACTGATCTCCTCACTGGTCCTCAGATATGCCAGCTTGCTCCTGCCTATACACTAGCTGTTCTCTTGGTCAAAGAAGCTCTTTCACCTGATATCCACACCTCCTTCCCTCACCTCATTCAAGGCTGTGCTCAAAGTTACTTTGTTCAATGAGGCCTAATTTGACCACGCTATTTAACACTGCAACAGGAACTCCCTCACTCATTACCGCAACCCCATTGCCCTACTCTGCTTTTTCTTTTTGCTAGAGCACATATCATTTTCTAATGTACCATGTAATTTAGTAATTCATTATGTTTATTGTTTGACTTCTCCCAACACAATATAACTCCACAAAAGCAAGAATCTTTGGCTCCTTTATTCACCTCTGGATCCCAAGTGCTAGAACAGTGTCTGGACCTTTGTAGATGCGCAGTAAATATTTTTAAATGAATGAGTGAATGAAAAAGGGCCATGCTTTGGAAGAAACACACTTCACTTCATCCCTTTAGCTAGAATATAGTCACAGAACCACTCTAGTAGCAAAAGAGACTGAAAATATAATTTTAGATGGATGGGGATGTGTCTGGCTAAAGCTCTCAATACTAAAGAAAAAATGGAAATCAATACTGGGGGACAGCACACAGATTCTACAAACAACAGGGTGGAGTTTATCTCTGTCCTCAGTGACTGTGAGTGACTAACATTATCCAGTTATGAATTGGGAAAATTACAAAATAAATGAAGATTCCAAGCAAGTTAAAAATATCTTGCTATGGTTAATACATTTAGCAATGCCCTTTGCACATAGCAGGGGGTATATAATTGTTTTTCTCCTCAGGTGTGATTTTTTTTTTCACCCATCCCTCATCCCCCTCTAGTTTGGCAACAATTAGCTTGTTTTCTATATCCATGGGTCTTTGTCTGTATTGTTTATTCATTTGTTTTGCATTTTTAAATTCCACATATAAGTAAAATCATACAGTATTTGGGTTTTTCTGTCTCAATTATTTCACTTAGCAGAATACCCTGTAATCCATCCATGTTGTTGCAAATGGCAAGTTTTCATTCTTTTTTATTGCTGAGTAATATTCCTCTATCATCTATCTATCTATCTATCTATCTATCTATCTATCTATCTATCTATCTATCTATCTTTCATCTATCTATCATCTATCACATCTTCTTTATCCATTCATCCGTTGATGGATATCTAGGTGCCTCCATAGCTTGGCTATTGTAAATAATGCAATGAACATAAGGGTGCACATACTTTTTCGAATTAGTTTTAGTTTTTGTTTTTTGTTTTTTTCCGTTTGAATTTACAATCCCACCAACAGTGACGAGAATTCCCTTTTTCCTCTTCACCAATATTTGCTGTTTGTTGACTTACTGATGGTAGCCTTTCTGACAGGTGCGAGATGATAGCTCATTGTGGTTTTGATTTCCATTTCTCTGATGATTTGTGATGTTGAGCATCTTTGCACATGTCTATGGGCCATCTGTTTGTCTCTTTGGAGAAATGTCTATTCAGGTTCTCAGCCCATTTTCTAATTGGAATTTTTTGGTGTTAAGTTGTATGAGTTCCTTATGTATTGTGGATATGAACCCTTTATAGAACATATTGTTTCTGAATAACATCTCCCATTTATCTCTTATTTTCGTTTTGCTGATGTTTTCCATTACTGTGCAAAAACATTTTTATGTTGATACAGTCCCATTTGTTGTATTTTCTTTTGTTGCCCTTGCCTGAAGACATATCCAAAAAGGTATTGCTAAGACCAACTTAATTTACTACCTATGTTTTCTTCTAAGAGTTTTATGGTTTGGGGTCTTATATTTCAGTTTTTAATCCATTTTTAGTTTATTCTTGGATATGGTATAAGGAAGTGATACATTTTCATTCTTTTCACATGTCTATCCAGTTTTCCCAACACCATTTATTAAAGAGACTGTCTTAAGCCCACTGTATACCCTTGCCTCCTTTGTCATGGACTGATTGACCATGTAAGTGAGGATTTATTTCTGGGCTCACTGTCCTATTACATTGACCTATATCTCTATTTTGACTCCCATATCATACAGTTTGATTATTGTAGCTTTGTAGTGCAGTTTGAAATCAGGGACGATGATATCTTGCACTTTTTCTTTGTCAAGATTGTTGTGGCTAGTTGAGGTCTTTTGTAGATATATATATATATATATATATATATATATATATATATATATATATATATATATGATTAGTTGTTCTAGTTCTGAGAAAAATGTCATTGACATTGTAATAAGGATTGCACCAAATCTGTACATTGCCTTAGGTAGTAAGGACAAAATCAATACTTCCAATCCATAAGCGTGCACATCCTTACATTTATTTGTATTGTCTTCATTTTCCTTTTTCAATATCTTATAGTTTTAAGAGTACAGGTCTTTCATCTCTTTGGTTACATTTATCCATAGATATTTTATGCTTTCTGATACAATTATTCAATGTGATTAATGTATGGTGGGGAAGCAATTTACTAAAGACTACTTTATTCTGTTTATTTTAATTATGTCCCTTATTCAGTTTCATTGGTAGCTTCTAATACTTAAGGTCTTATTGTGAGCTGCTCCCACAGGTGATTGAAACTTCTAGAGCATTACTTTTAAGACTACCTCCCCACACATAAAACAGGTTGATTACAATAGTTACACGATGGAAGCATGAAAATGTTTTTCCAATGCATGAATACTAATGAAAAATTTAGTAGGAAAAAAATAAGATTATATAATTGCAAATTAATTTATACTTCCCATACCCAGAAAATTAGGATCTACAGAAAATTTAAAATAAGACATGTTTATAAAAAATTAACTATAATTAATAGTTAACTGGATAGAATACAGACCTATTTGACTTTACCTAAAACGATAGCATATTTTCTAATAGGCCAATGACAGTCTATGATGCAGACAACAAATATTCTACAGAATCTATGACAAAATAACATAGGAGCATGAATCATAAAGTAGCATTATTGGTCCCCTGATATTAACAAAACCATACTGTATCAGCAAATATTAGAATTCAGAATTTTATAAAAAGCTGGATTTATCATATTATAGACTGTATATACATTTTCAGAAAATAAGCAAATGGGAACATTTTAGCTAATAAACCAGTATTAAAAGAAAAATATTTTTAAGATGCCAGCAGTGAATTTGAACAATTATGCACCATTATTCCTTCAATTATGCATTTAAACATACCTCATAAGCACTTTTGAAATGTTTTACATTGTTATACTCTACAAAAGGGGTTATACAAAGGTGAGAAAGAAGAGTGATTTGATATTACAAGCTGACAAATTTTCAAATTTAGAAAATTTGATGAAATAACTACGTGCTGTTTAGGAGAAAGCAGAAAGTGCTCCACCTCGTATTAAATGGGGATCTAAAATATGGAAAATTTAATAAGAACCAATCTTAAAATAGTGTACTCTTTGAAATGATCATGCTAAGTGAAATAAGTCACACAGAAAACGTCAACAACAATCTGATTTCATTCATATGTGGGATATAAAACTGAAAGAAGCAAAAAAAAAAAGACAAACAAAAACACATAGACATAGAGAACAGTTTAGTAGTTACCAGAGGATAAGGGGAAAGAGGGGTAGTAGAAAAGGGTAGAGGGGGTCAAATATATGGTGATGGAAGGAAACTTGATTTTCGGTGGTGAACACACAAGGCAACATATAGGCGATGTATCATAGAATTGCACAATAAATCCTATTCAATTTTACTAACCAATGCACCCAAATAAATTTAATACAATTTTATAAATAAATAAATAAATAAATAAATAAATAAAATGTCTTAAAAAATATTGTACTGTGATGTAAACTTCATGGTTCTATTCAGTTTAAACCAAATTTGTAATGGTAATAACTTCTCAAAAGTTTATCCCTCTCTTCCCCACCAATGACTAAATAGCTAAATCCTGTGAAAATGCATAGCTCACAATTTGTGTAAAATAGTGACTAACATAATGGTGTTGATTAATATTATTCAAGATAATTTTGTTTTTTAATTTTTATTTGTCATACTTAAAAGAATAAATTATTTACTGCATGATGCTTCAGTAGTTTCTTAAATAAAGCTCAAAAAAATTCAACAGCCTTTCTGATGAATGTTCCCTTATGATACCACTACAATTTAATTTGCTGTGGTATTTTTTATCTTCTTCCACTGATTTTTTGGTTATTTGGCTGCCGTTAATATAATTTATGGAAAGGCTAAAGAAGACAGCTGAGAGCAAAGAGAAGAGGATATAGGAATTTCAAAGAGAAGGAATAAGATATTACATCGTGTTTGAATAGAGGACTTTATCCAGATGCTGTAAATCCAGATTAGCTTTCCTTGCTTAAAGTATTAAGCAAAGATAAGGATTAACACTTACAACATCTGAATAAAGTTGGTGTCTTTAGAATTTGAAAATGATGTATTAAAGCTTCCTATAATAAAATATATTCTTCAATTATTGTAAATATGTTAAATAACATTTAATTTATAAACAAAATACTTTTCTTCTTTTTAAAGAAATTATTGCTTCCTTGTTGCAATAAGTTTCTTTACTGTTGACAGTATACAAGCAATGCATTTTCTATGTATTAATTAATCTTATTCAGCACATAAACCTGACGATCTGAGATTTCCTCCTTAATGAATTAAATTAAAAGCAAAATGTTACCAATATGATTTATGAAGTGGAAATTATGTCTAAAATACTGAGAAATTATAGTTGCAATATATGCATCCATTTTCCACAAAAGCTAAAGTATAAATCTGTAATCTCTTGATCTTTATAACTATTTTAGCTTCTGCCAATCTTGCTTAGGAATGCACACTGACCAGATTTTAGCAGTGGATTGTCTTTATTTCTAATGCTAACGTGATCACAGATACAAACTTGATCTAGTTACATCCGGCCTAGAAGAACTAGTTAGATATCAGTGTAAAACTAGTGAATAATGCCATCATGAGTTTCCTCTGTGGGTGTTCAGTATTTATTATCAAATGCATCTTTAAATAAAAGGATGGAGAATTTAGAAGAGAAACTGGGAGACGGGATTCAAGTAATGTTAATAATATGATATGAGGTATCATTACAGCATGTTTTTATTCAATTCACAATTGAAGAAATCATTCTATTCTATTGTTCCATGGAAAAGGGAAAATCTTTAATATTTCTTTCATACCTAATCTCTGAAAGAACTACATTACTTTCGTGGTGCTCATAATTATATTCTTCCACAGTTATTTTTAGCAGTATAGTAATAATAATAATGGGTCTAGTTATTGAGGCAATAAAATTTTATTAAAAAGTTCAACTGTGAATATGAACTGCCAGGGTTCAAATCCTCTTTTGGCAATCTCTAAATTGTATAATATTGGACAATGTACTCGTTCTCTCTATATAGTCATTTTATCATCTGCAAAAGTATAATAATGGAACAGACTTTGTGAGACCTGCAGATTCAATGAAGTAATATATATATTAAGTGTTGACAATTAGGACCATGCAAGTGTGCTTTGTTCTAAGTCAATTAACATTAACTCTCACTTGATCCTACTGGTGGTCTCTTTAAGGTGAGCCAAATATATATGTATATATACATGACATGTATCATACATATGTATACGTATAGATCTTATAGATATGTATGATATATACACAGTAGCACTTATAGATGAAAAATTGAAGCTGAAAGATGTTAAATAATTTGCCCAAACATAGACAGAAAATAGAATCTAGAGGTGAGAATTTGTCTCTGTTATAACACTTCTTCCTTTGATTATCAGCTCAGATGTGAAAATTTGTATTATTTGTGTAAAAGGCATTATTATTTGTTTTAAAATTTAGAATGTATATGTCTTTAAATAACTAATGTTTGGGAATTTCAAAGTAGTCAATTATATATTCATCATAAAGTGTTTAGACAGAAAATAAAATTGCTTGGAGCAAAGAAATTAAAACAACCTATATAGTATATGCCAAAATTAAGATATAAAATGACAAATAAAAACTGTCACGGTTTTCATTTATAAATACACACACACACACACACACACACACATACACACACACATATAATGTTAATTGTTTTTTTTAATTAAAGTTTATTGGGGTGACAATTACTCACAAAGTTACATAGATTTCAGGTGTACAATTCCGTAGTACATCACCTATATACCACACTGTGTGTTCACCAACTAGAGTCAGTTCTTTCCATAACCATATATTTGATGCCCTTTACTCTCATCTACCATCCCCCCACCCCTCTTACCCTCTGGTAACCACTAAACTATTGTCTGTGTCTATGAGTTTTGTTTCTTCATTTGTTTCTTGTTGTTTTGCTGTTTTCAGTTTTATATGCCACATATCAGTTAAATCATATATTAGTCTGCCTTAAGAAAAGATGAAATAGTGCCATTTGCGACAATATGGATGGATCTTGAGATTGTAATACTAAGTGAACTAAGTCAGACAGAAAAAGTATGTGAGTTGTTTAACAGGCGGAAATTTTAAAGAAGTAAGAGAAAAACTACTCTAATAAAGCTTACTTAAGTTTCATTAAAAAGAAAATAAGCAAAGAGTGAATATGATGTTTTCCACGGAAGGTAAACAAAGAACAACAAACAAAATAAACTCATAAAAAGTTTCTGCATTCAAATTTTATCTTTCAGAATCTCAGTTTTCTCCCTGCGAAATGGGGATGGCAAAACTACTCTTTACATAAAATTCCTTAAAAAAATATTACTTGCTATTCAAATCAAATATTTTACTTTTCCTATTTCTTTTGTTTACTCCTACTTTGTATAACATCCAATTTCATTACTTCATGAATATATAATATAAAGCAAAGGTATAGTACTACAATCTCATTTTAAGATTTCTTAAGAAAAGATACTATAGAAAATATAAGTTATATACAGTATTACGAAGTTGTTCTACTTGGGGATGGAAGGAAAACTGACTACGGGTGGTGAACACACATGATATACAGATGATGCATTACACAATTGTACACTTGAAACCTATGTATCTTTGCTAACAATTGTCACCCCAATAAACTTTATTTTTTTAAAAAAGGAAAACATTCTCTTGTTTTTAATTAAAGTTTATTGGGGTGACAATTGTTAGTAAAGTTACACAGATTTCAGGTGTACAATTCTGCCATTTGTGACAACAAGGATGGATCTTGAAATTATTATGCTAAGTGAAATCAGACAGAAAAAGTGAAGAACCATATGATTTCACTGATATGTGTATATAAAACTGAATATTTTCAATATACAAAACAAATTCACACAACTTGGAATAGCTGGCATTTATTCCCCTTACACCTCAATGAGATTTCACTATAAAATGCTTCTTGAGTTTAGACTTCATTGTCTGCATGAGGTCTTTATAAATATCCAGGAAAACATTATGTTTCATGGGTGGTGAGCAACATTTAGCCTTTGCACCATTAGTATATGCAATACTGTTGAAACAAAATGGGTTATTTTCAGCTTTTCCTTTCTGGGAAACCATCCAATCACACATGCAGAAAGAGTCACCTTGAGAAAAGACATACATGTTTTTGTCTACTTTCAATCACTGTATTATAAACATTTTTTTTCCCCATAAAGTATGCTTCCACCTCATGTTCACATTGGGTTCTAAGGACCGCTTGTTCCAGGAAATTCCCCAACCCCTCCCTGCTTCTTTTTATATTTTTATATTATTCTTAAATCTTTTTCTGATCCATGAAAATAAAAGATTGAATACTGAGAGGTAGGTCAGTGAGAGTAGGAGATTCTAAATGAATGTGCACATAATATAAATTAAGAAAATTCATGAGTATTGTTTAAGCCGTTTCAACATCTTTTAATGTTAAATATAATTATCAAATATTTGGAGCACTGACATAAATATTTGGAGCACTAAATTTACTTCATAATCAATTTACTTTAATATAAAGTAAAAGGAGATAAGGAGGAAAAATAATTCACTCTTTTGGTTATGTAATTGGTGCACAACAAAGCATATTATACAACTTAGTGACTTTAAACAGGTGCTACAATGATTTAATTTGCTCACACATCTGATTTCAAAATAAAGCACTAAAATAATGTCTGCATTAAGTAATCTAAGGCAAGTCATGTTTCAAGTGTAATATAACATTTGTGGAGTTCTTTACATGGTTTATTGTGTATTTCTTAAAATAATTTAATAGGAAAGAGTCCTAACACCATAATTTGAATTGTTGTTTTTTTTTCACATAAGATCTTTTTAAAGAAGTGTGGTGTTTAGTACACAAGTATATATATATATATATATATATATATATATATATATACACACATATATATAATATATATAATTCTAAATAATATTTTATTTCTGAAGACATTACTTGCATTATTTAAACATATTTCATAATCTGTTAATCACTTCCTTTTTGTGAATTTTTTTTGTTAATATTGTCTAATCCTATGATCTAATTCAGCTGACTAATGGTAAGATATGTCATAATATAATATTTCTATATTAGGCCTTTTTCATCTCCAAATTTTGTTTTAGAACTTTTGAAAAGTACAATTAAGAACGCTTTCCTATTAAGGTTTTAGAGAAGATACACCTTTGATAAATTTAGTGTAATTAATATTTAAAAGGATGTACTGTCATCCAATTGGGTTCTAGACTTTAGCAAGGCTGTGATTTTTGTCTCCCTTCTAGCCCCAGCTTTCTTTTAGGTAAATTTTGTCATTGTTCGACCATTTCTTCTTCTTAGGTATTAGCATTCTTAGTGCATATTTATTTACTTTTTAGTCACAATTTATTTAATTCAGCATTAATAAATATTGATAAACTACTTCACACTGATTGTAAATAGCTGATGGTGTTTAATGTTCCCCTGTTACCTCTGTAAGGGGTCTGCTCCAGTACATAATCCATATAAAATTTTACCTACATTAAATCTATATTCAGTGTTAAAAAGTTAGACATGTTAATTATTTTATTATTATTAATTTTTACTTTTGTAGTTTTCTTTTAATTGTGGAGTCTGTGATTTTTTAAATATCTCAGTAGTTCTGTAGGATATTTGCATAACACAATGATATATATGTCATAAGATATAGACATAAGACATTGTTCCAAATTTGACAGAACTGTGATATAAAATGTCTTGTTTCACAGGGTCCATAAAACATATCAAGTGAAAATGTTGCCATTAAAAAAATAAGTTATTTAAAATATGGGTTGTACAGTTTTTTCCTCTTATAAATGTAGGGATAAGTTTATTTTAAAAGTCTTTTCTAATATTCTGAATATATGACAGAATAGTTAATCTTTTAAAAATAATAGTTTAAGGGTATTAATCTATTTGTACAATCCTCTCTCCTAAAATTGGATGTTAAACTGCATAAAATTGGGTCAATCACAATTTAGAATTTCAAATGTCAAGTTTTAAGCCGTGAAAAATAAAATTTTTGTAATTTAAGTGATTATAAAAGAAAGAAAATTTTAGTAATATATATATATATATTCCCCCCCCCCTTGGAGAACTGCGCGTGGACTATGCAAGTATCTTTTCTTCAATTTCTTTCACTTCATTTTGCCTTCTGTGGAATTCTATTTAAGGCCAATATGATCATTATGTTCAGATCAGTCCTGCAGGGCTGCTGAGCAAAATGAATAATGAGCCCAGTGGGATCTGACTAGCTATGTCTCAGTTTGTCATGCTGAAAATTATTTGAAAATGATGAATTTGCAGTAAAACCACAACTTTAAAGTGTTGGTTTCTATTGGTAAGAACTGACAGCCATATCTAATTTGCTATGCAGGACATGAACTTAAATTTAGCTGGCTTATAGCTTTCTTTAATATAATTTTTATATGATTTTACACATTCTGAAATACTATGTAAGTGGACAAAAGGTGAGTAAATTTGTTTAGCAGACTATAACAAGGCTATAATATGTCTGTGATTATAATTTGCTGAACATACACAGTCTATGCATTTACTATTGTAAACATCTAGATGAAAACTGAAAATGTGAAATTTTAGCCATACTATGCCAATGTCCTAGATGAACATATAAAATTATCTTATATAAAGACAGATAAAAGTTGTGCATCTTTGACTTAAATTTTGTTTTCAACTGATTTCATTTTCTGTCATTTAACTAGTAATTATATTCTTGAATTTATGCAAATTTGATCATTTTACCTTGATTATTAATTTGATTTTCAGTTTTCTGTATTATAGAATTTGAATTTTTATTTTAGAAAACAATGTCATCAATTCATAGAATGCCAATCATGTATAGAAATGCATAATTACAGAAAGAAACAAAAAATAAATTCAACATTAATTTGATGTTTTAAAATACAGACATGACAAGGAAATGCCTAGTCATTCATAAGAAAGTATTACTTTCAACTACTTTTCAACAAATTTAAATATATATGCTTTCTGATTGATATGTTTTTATTTTTCAAATGCAATATTTGACTATTTTTAATCATGAAAATAACACATGATTAATAAAATAGCAGACTACTGATTATTATTTGCATATTAAACTTAAATCACAATCATTGTGAATAAAAAGAAACAAAAACTAACATACGTAAGAAAAGTATTATTGAGATAAGTCCCAATGCAGTAATTTGAGTTTTAAACAAAGTTGACCATTCTTGCTTAATTTGGATTTTTAAAACTTTCTAAAAGTTTATATCTGATATAAATAGAACTCAGTATCAGTATCATATTCAATGATTAAATGAAAAAAAGTATTGGAATAACTTTATTTTTTCTAAATTATGTATTTATACTTTACCCAATTATAATATTTATAAATCATGCTAGCATTAAAAATTCTGAAATTTATGGTTATGTCTAAAGTCCTAAATAATTGGGTCAGATAATAAAGAGACTAGGATATATCTTCTGGATATGGATAGACACATGAAAAATGTGCCATTCCACAGATATTCATAGCTATTGCCAAAAAAAAAAAAAAGTAGACACTTTGTTTGAAGCTCACAGTGTGAGCTTTCAACATCAGTGTGTGTTATGTTATCATGCTGTTTGGGCTCTGTTCTACTTTTAGAGCACCTCAAAGAAGAATAAAATATTTTTAAATCATTCAAGCTTTATTAGTATTCAGCTGAGATATAAATAAATAAATATATTTTAATGCAATCATCATTTTATATATGTCTGTGTGTGTGTGTGTGCATATCTATGTAGCTATGTATCTACTAACCATACATACATTCATCAATCAATTTATTTGGTTTTCAGATTATTAGAGTCAACCATCAGATAACTGTAAGTAGATTTAAAGATAGAAAAAAAAATCATATCTGCAGGAAATAGTTTTCATATCATGTAACATGAGATAGATGTTTCAAATGCAAAATTGCAATCAGTATTGTTGAGAATAATTCTAACTTGTGTTTAATGAGTTTTTTTGCCACATAAATCATGTGTTGTATTTTAAACAAGAGTTTATTTTAAAGGTTAGGAACATAGACAAAAGGTATTAACTTAAAAATAAAAAGATGTAACTGAATGGCTCAACTTGCATTATTTTTAAGGAATATGCTTTCTGGCCCATTTTAGGTGCTAGAATACATGGTAGTAAGGTATTAGATAAAGCAGTTACAGTTAAAACATTAAAGAGAAAAGGAAAAATATACTAGTCAAAATGGAAGTGATCAAATCAACAGACACATGAAAAATGTGTCATTCCACAGATATTCATAGCTATTGCCAAAAAAAAACCAAAACAGACACTTTGTTTGAAGCTCACAGTGTATGTATGTATGTATATATACATATATATTGAAATATATATATATATTTCAATATGCATATAGGTTTCAATATATATATGCTTCTATATATGTACGTATTCATATTATATATTATATAGTGTGTATATATATATTTCAATATACATATTCATTATACATATATATATATTTTTCAAAACTAGATATAAATGAACAAATTATATAGATCGGTTGTAGAGAAAGGATTTCCTATCCATATAGATTTCTTAGTAAAATCCATATATTCTTTAGATCTTACAGTGAAAAGTGAATATGCGAATTGTTGCCTGTGAATATTCTGTATATTAGGTTCTATGGAGGTAACTCCAGAGCTTGAAATCCAGGTTCCACTAATCAACTAATTTTGTATGTGAATTTGAGTAATTTGTTTATACTACCTACTCCCTAGTTTCTGTATCTATTATAAGGGGTTAATAACGGTGCCTGCTATTTAATTTATGAGTGTCTATGACAATTTGAATAGCTTTCTAAAAAGCTTTTAGAAAATCAACTGGTGCATAGGTAGTGCTCAATAAAATATACATATAATAAAATGTTTATACATAGAATACCCAGGTAGAGGGTGTAAATTACAATGAAAATATTTTGGAAGTTGATTATGTTTTTACCTTAACTTTGCTGGTTCCCTTTGGCATTTAGCAGGTCACACTAATACTGCATTTAATAATAAATGTGAGCGTAAAAGCCATAGAGAAACTTGAATATAGTATCATTCAACTTTTCTCCATCTTTAGACAATATAGTATGTGATAAAAATGATTAGTTTGTGCATTAATTATTGGATACTGTGAAAATGATACAATATGGAGGAGGATAATGAAGGAACTATAATTTACAGAAAGCTGTTCAAGTTGACAGTTTCAAATTTCAAATAAAGTGAAGAAAAATTGAATTATTGTTACAAGAGAAATATAACATCAGTGAAAGAATAAAAAAACATATAGAAATATTTTATATCCTTTGAATATAAAAAAGGACCACAAAACATAACCAATGAAGAACAGCAGCTGAATCTTAATTGATTTGGTTTATTCTCCCCAGAATCCCCGTAAAGAATAGGTGAAATAATGAGTAGGAAAAATGTATCCATAATGTTTCCAGCTCCCAGACATATTTATCGATTTGT
Organism: Rhinolophus sinicus; assembly: GCF_057876585.1. Lineage (NCBI taxonomy): Eukaryota > Metazoa > Chordata > Mammalia > Chiroptera > Rhinolophidae > Rhinolophus > Rhinolophus sinicus. The sequence goes on from NC_142516.1 coordinate 159,370,778, forward strand.
CATATGAGGAATATAAAATAAAATACTTTTAGTTTAAATTTATTGAATTCCTATGGGCTTAGCAAAAAATAATGTAATATTTACTAATTTATTATTTGTGCCTAAACTATAATAGTAGATGTCATGCTCCTAGGTAAGACCAACTCCTCTCTTTGCTTTTACCTCTCACACCCTCGCACCTACTGAAGGTTATTGTTACACTGATTCTCCCTTTCTCTTCTGTACTACTAATTATCTCTTTTGCATTATTCATACCAGAATATAAATAACTATTTACCATCTTGAAATAGTGCCATTTGTGAAAACATGGATGGACCTTGAGGTTATTATGCTCAGCAAAATTAGTCAGACTGAAAAAGTGGAGAACCATATGATTTCACTCATATGTGGGATATAAAAGTGACAGCAACAAACAAACAAGACAAACAAACAAGCCAAAGCTCATAGATCCAGACAACAGTTTAATGATTACCAGAGGGTTAGGCTGGAGGTGGGTAGTAGAAGAGGGTAAAGGGGGTCAAAAATACGGTAATGGAAGGAGAACTGACTTTGGCTGGTGAACATACAATGCAATATATCGATGGAGTATTATAGAATTGTACACTTGAAACATATATAATTTTATTAACCAATGCCACTGCAATAAATTTAATAAAAATAAGTAAATAAAAAGTCCTGTCCTGTTTTAGTCCCATTTTCCTTCTAACTACTGATCCATTTATCTCCTCTACAGGAAACCTTGTTGAAAGGGTAATATGTAATTGCTGGCTTCATATTGACCCCTTCCACTGGTTTTTATTCATACAAAAAAAGTTCTCCTTTTCAAAGTCACCAACAACCTTCACGTTGTCAATTTCAGTGATGAAATTGCATCAATCTCATTTTAGCTATTTAGAAGCATTTCACACAGTATATGACTCGTTTTCTTGAAATGCTTTCTTCACCTGGATTCTTGAACACTACACTCATCCCTAAACTAGGAGTGTTCCTGGGCTCAGTCCTTTGACATGATTATTTTTTATTATCTATCCTAACTTTCTAGACTCTCTCATGTAGTCCAGTGATTTAAATATCATCTCAATAACTCCTGGATATGCAAACTAAACCTAGTTCTTTATCTCTTGACCTCCAGTCCCAAATATCCTCCTCCTACTTGACTTCTTCACTTGTATATCTGATAGTCATTGAAAACTAATTCAAGAAAAACTGAATTCTGTTTATATATACAAGTACCATACAAATATATTCTGATAAAAGTTGCAATGCCTTATCTCTGTAATCTGATTTAACTTCAGAAAAAAATGTTTATGAGTGTATACACGCACATATTTTCATTGTTAGAATATGAACTGTATGTTTTCAATGGACTCAATCACATCTTATCAGTGAGCTGACTACAGTGATTAAGAATATTGCTCTCTCTATAATATCTCATGCTCATTCCTGAGGAACTCTAAGAAACATTTGTTAAATAATGTAAGTAAGATTTATGGTCTGATGCTCCCTTACAAATACAATATTCTACGAGAAATTTTAAAAAATGAAGATAATATTTCTATGGTTCATAAATATTAGACTTAAATATTAAAGTTACAAAGTATATTCCAATGCTAAATTTTTCATAAGATTCCTCTACTTAGACTAACATCTATCTAGAACTCTAGGCACTAAAATAAAAGATGCAAAAGGTAGTAGCTCTATAGTATCGAAAGCTAGGGCTTCAAAGTTATTTGTGCTGAGTCACGTAGTTTATTCCTAGTACAGCCTTCATAACTATCGTATCAGCAACTAATAATTGACTCTTTTCATATATATGCATACACATGCATACATTTACATAAATATATATTCATAGAACATAACGATATATGTATGTACGAGGTCAGACAATTAACTTTACGAACTCATCCTAGAAAATGTGCTACATACCTCATTGCTGAATATCACTACAGTTATATTTGAAGTACTCCCCTCGGGAAGCTATGCACCGATGCCAGCTCCTAGTCGAAACTTCAAAGCAATCTTGGAGCTCTTTTTCTGGAATGGCCATCAGAGATGTCATCGTATTACCCTTGATGTCATGAATATCATTAAAATGTCTCCCTTTCAATATTTCCTTTAACTTTGTGAAAAGAAAGAAGTCATTGGGGACCAGATTAAGTGAGTAGGGAGGATGTTCCAATGCAGTTATTTGTTTATTGGCTAAAAACTCCCTCACAGACTGTGTGAGCTGGTACATTGTTGTGATGCAAGAGCCATGAATTGTTGGCGAAAAGTTCAGGTCCTCTAACTTTTTCACACAGCCTTTTCAGCACTTCCTAACAGTAAACTTGCTTAACTGTCCAGTTGTTACAAATTCATAATGAATAACCCTCCTGATATCAAAAAGTGTTTAACAACATTGCAACAAGTTCATGAACTTAATGTCCGACCTCGTATAACGGGGGTGCCAAAAAAATGTACACAAGTGGACACTGGTCAACATTGCTGAAGCAGTAGTTCGCTGAATTCAGAAGGGTCTGAACAGTGATGGTAACCACTTTGAGCACCTCTTGTAATTGTAGAAGTCAAACGTGACTTGTATTCATCATTTGTTATCGGTATATATTGAGTATTACAATTTTATAAGTTTTTTTTTTTTTCTTTCTTAAAATGTGTGCACATGTTTTGGCACCTCTTGTATGTATACAGTAGTCCACCCTTTCCACAGTTACACTGTCTGCAGTTATAGTTACCTGTAGTCAACAACATTCTGAAAGCATTAAATTGGGGGGAAAAAAATTCAGAAGTTTTAAACTGCATGACATTCTGAGTTGTGAGATGAAATATCTCCCCATCCTGCTCCCTCCCACCTGGAATGTGAATCACCCCTTAGTCCACAGCACTCACACTGTATGTGCCACCTACTTGTTAGCCACAAACGTTTACCAGCCATCCTCTCTCTTAATCAAATTACAATAATCACAGTCACATCTAAAACTGTTTAATATCTTTCAAATGATCTGAGAACAAATAATTCATTAGTACAAAGCATTGACAACTTCTTAACCAGAAAACTATATTAGGCATTTGGGAGTACCAACTGCTCTGACTTATCAGTTAAACTAATCAAAAGTGGTGACAATTTAGGGAAAATTTTGTGTATAATTGATATTATAAGACAATGCAGATCACTCAAACTATCAGATTTTGGATATAAATATATAAATCATTTTTATCTTCTTTTTTTTTCATGGTAACAATATGTTTATTTTTGTAAAATCACTACCAAACTGTCTTTCAGAGTGGCTGGACCCATTTTGCATCCCCACTAGCAATGTATGAGCATTCCTGTTTCTCTGCATTCTTGCAAACATTTGGTGGTGTCAGTGTTTTGCAGTTTAGACATTCTAATAGGCATGCATTTTCCTGAATATATGAATCATTTTACTTCTTAACATAGTATAAAAATTACCTAGGAAAGGAAAGAAAATATCCACTTTTATTTTTTTTTTTTTAATTTCCTCCCTTTCATTTTTTCATCTGCTTTGATGTTTTAGAGTAAAGATAAGAATCAGAAAACTGTTCCTAGGCTATATTCCATCTATGCAGTTTATTAAAATGACACTCTGCTTTACATTCATGCAGCTTCTGGGTTTTTGAATAAGTACAGGATCTGGTAGTCTATAGCAGTTGGATAATCACATGACAGTAATTTTGTTAACCATGTACTGTATTAACTTGTAAACTAAAGAGTCTAGGCCAGTGGTTTTCAAACTAGACATGGTGGATTTTGCGCCCAGGGGGCACACAAAATGTCTGGAGACATTTTTGATTGTCATGACTAGGGTTTCTACTTTATCTACTGCATAGAGGCCAAGCATACTGCTAAATATCCAACAATGCACGGAAAAACCCTCACAACTCAGAACTATCTGACCCAAAACCTCAACAGTGCTGAGGCTGAGAAACCATGATCAAGGCAATATGTAAGCAGCAAAGCACAGATTAACATTTATTATTAGTAGTAGTATTAATTGTTATTATTATCATCATTATTTTTGTCTCAAAGAAAGACTTCTAGCTTTTCTCCTTAAATAAAATATGGTGGTTAAAAGAAGAGTGATCCTAACAATGCATTTCCACATCCTGAAACATTTATGGTTAAATTTGAATTAACTTAAAAATGTATAAATATATGGTGTTTATAAAATATATTGACAGTGTATATTAAGTAAATTGAAATAACATAATAGAAAATTATTCTCATACTATTTAAAGGAGAAATACATATCTATGTTTACTGGAAAATATTAATTTATTCTAAGTAAATGATGATGTTGAGAGGATATGAAATGTATGGAATTGACAACACAGTAATCACTGATTTATTCAATGCATTTCAATTGAATATTGTAGACAATTGTGTATAGTGCCAGATGGGTACTGGTCTAAATTGATATTAATAGAAAATAGAAGTGTTTGACTGAAATAGCATTTTGGATACAAATCTGCATAATTATCATTTATTTATACCCATGTTCTATTCACTTTCATGAATATCTGACAAACAAGAAAACATCATACTAATAATGGGCATATGTATTGAAATAAAATAAGTATGTTATTAAAAACCAACTTTTTCTTAGACATAGTTATGAAGTAAAACACAGTGCTTTAGGCTATTAGATTAAAAAAAAAACAAAAAATAACATAAAAACAAACAAACAAACAGACAAAAAACTTGTCAAACACTACACCTAAATAAATAATTATAGTAATACTTAGACTTTTCAAAAATTGAGTTTGATTTGATTAACTATAATCAAAAGCAGTCGTGCTTTTCCCTCAAAAATGTAAGGTAATATTTTTATGTGATAATAACTGTCTGATGAGCAAAATTAAGACAAAAATCAGCAACCAGATCCACCTAGATAGATGTAATCATATGATTTTAGTACTATTTAAAATCATGTTTTGCATGTATAATTACTGTTTTTAAAAAATTAATTAACATATATATTCATTCAATGATTATAAAGTACACTTTACTAAATCATATATTTAATTCTATATTAATCTATAAGACTCTGAAACATGATGACATAATTTTAAATAAGATTTTTAAAGACTTTCAATACAAGTGTTATAAATTATTTGCTAATAAATAAATTATAGTCTGTACTATCAACTATGAGATATTTTCCATCTCTCAGTAACATTGCATATTTTTATTAATAAAACAAAATGTTTTAAAATTATGTTTGTTTGCATTTGTGTCTATATACAGTTGCTATATATATATGTGAATAGTCATCTGATGGGTTGGATTTTGCCTGAGATGTATGTGTTTGTGTATGTGTACGTTTACATGAATGTGAAAAGAAGTATTTGCTTGTGGGTGTGAAATAGTTTTGTGATGGATGAAATTTGCTTGAGATGATTGGTTATATTAGAATATCACTTTCAATTTATGTAGTTCATAGACAGTTAAATATATACTAAGAACCAGGTTGACGATATATCTTTATAATCTAATATAGAAAATAAAAGTATTTCTCTTAGAAGTCTTCATTATTCTAGCATACCTTTTTTTCTTTGTGGAGACACACATTCTGCTATACCTACCATTATGTAGGCTGGATTATTATGAAGTTAATGCATGGAGACATTATGCCACCTGAATTTCTCAACTTTAGAGATGCTGTCTCTAAGTTTCAGTGTCATGCTTCCAATGCTATTCACTTTAATTTTTTCCTTCTTGAAATAAAGGAAGGTATCTGAACCTCCCACTGAGTGAGAACAGCTCACTTCCAATGTTCAAGAAAAACATATGTTACATGAAGTGGAAAGATATAGTGAGAAAAACAGAGTTTTTAATCACAATTTTGGGTCTTAAAAGATAGTTATCCTCCAGTGATTTACTTCCAACTGAATATATGTTTGTATATATGTTTGTATATATTCAAATCCATTCCTACTTAAAAATATATGGGACAGTGGATGTCAATTCCATTTAAAATCATGCCCAGTGGAAATAAAAGTAAATACATTATTATGAAATCCTCATTTTTAGCGGTTTTGTAGCTTTTGACTAAAAATTATGTCAGGCTTAATATGTATTTTTTCTGCGTTAAACATTATACAGGACATTTTTTTCTATATAATATTCCTTATATTAATTTTTAATACCAGAACTTGTTAAGTGAAATTATTTCTTATACTAGAGTTAAAAATGAGGAAAATTTTCCCTTTGAATGCAACAAAAGTTAGTTATTAGAGAATGAAGAAAGTAAGCAACAACAACACATACACAAGCACACACGCTCACATAAACACACACACTGTAAAATAGGTACAAATGCTTAGATGGTGATTAAAATTTACTCAAAGAAAAAAAATACAATTTTAGGGCAAGTTCTTATCCTCAAGAAAGGAATACCATTACATACAATGGGAGAGAGTATCCATTTATATCCCTGAATAAATGTATACCAAGTAAACCTAATAGAAATTTTGAGTGCTTTGCAAATGAAAACCATATATATATATATATATATATATATATATATATATATATATTGTTTTATATATATATATATATATATATATATATTATATAACCCATGGCGTTATATAACACTGATAGTTAATGATGTGTCTCCATGATAAATTACATTTATCTCTAGAGATAAGACAAATGTAATTTATCATGGAGACACATCATTAACTATCAGTGTTATATAACGCCATGGGTACAAAAATTAGCTAGCCCATTATACTTTTAATGGTATTTATTAAGGATATTATACAATATATACAAAAGTGAAATAAGTAAAAAATATTATTTGCTTGAAATATTGTTACTCGAAGAATATATACTCTTTCTGGGCATGTTTGTCTTTGCTTTGAATATGCTTTTTGATTTCCACTAAACAGTATCAGTGCTTTCTCGTTCTTTCAGTCTTTATGTGTATCAAACCTTTTCTTTTGGAAAGCATCTGGTTTCCATCATTTACACTCAATTGTGAATATGATAGCCCGATAATTATATAGTCTTGTAGCAGGTTACTGTCTTAAAGATCACATAGTCCATCTTCTATTTGTTAAGCACTAACTTCAAAACCACCAATATAAAGATAAACCAGATTATTTTCTGGAAGAGTAATTTTATATCTCTTTAGCTTTAATTAGCATACATTTTATTAAATATAATGATAAGCATATCATTTTCTTAAAATTGATTCTGCATATGGTGTGCAGAGAAACAAAGTTCTTTTCTTTGCTCTCCTAAATATTAAACTGTATGAAGACTTGTAACAAACATACAAAATAAACTATGAACAAAAGTATTGCACTGAGTATAAATTAATCATTAGTCCAGTTCAATTCATATTTTAGGTCATTTTCTAGTTTTCCACTCTTGAAGAACAATGAGCTATCCCTGCAGTAAATCTGAAAAGTTAGCATTATTTTTATTGTGATACAGATTATGTGTTTGGGAAAAATGGAATGCAATACATCCTCAAATTAAATTAAGTGAAAACTTGCCTCTTCCACCTATGAATCTTTGAGGCCAGTTGTGTGCCAAGAACAAAAGGTCGGCATCGGGGGTCAGGCAATTAGGAGGTGTATTGTCTGTAGAAAATGTTTGCGTTATAACGAAACAGACTGAAATGCAGAATCCTGGATATTATCCTGTGCATCAGCAATTCAAAACAGCATCAGTGAAAATTGCCATTCCCTGAATTCTTTGCTCATAGTTATTGTTAATTTCATTTCAAAATTATTACTGAAATATTTTATCTATAAAGTGGCAAGTGTGAAAAGTATTTTGGTAGCAGAGGAGATAACATATGATCTCTAGTTTGCTTTCCCTTATTCATGCCCATCCTCAACTAATTTTCCTGAATTTTCTACCCATCAAAATTCAGTTTCCAAATTTGAATGTCATTTTATACTTAAAATATTATTTGTTTTAACTAAAGCACTAGGCTCTCTTGTTCATCTAAATACTGATGCCATTTCTGGTTAACATCACTCATTTTCAATTTACATAATATACTGTATCTTGTTTATGCTTATATCAATCTTATTTCACCATAACTATAAACAATGGTGGGACATTGCTATGTAAATTAGTCTCTGTATCCCTAAAAACTGCACTGCTTTACATATTTTGGACATTCAGCATTTATTAATTCAATAAATATTTATTGAGGAAATTGTGTGTTTTACAGTTTTGGGGTTAAAAATCAAAAATGAAATGATTCTTGTCCAGAGAAGTTCAAGGATGGTATTGAAAATAACAAATATTGTGAGAGACACTCTAAATACATCATTTCACGTATTTTCCCCAACACTGGGAGCTAAGTACCATTGTATCGTTTTTGAAGGTAAGGCAATGAAATGCAATGACAAGATTGTGTTACTTACCAATACTGTCATAATATAAGGCAATTCAGCATATTCTCTCAGATGCATATTATTGCAATGACTAGACTAGTGATATATGTAGCACACTACCTATTGTTTTTCTTCCAGAGTTATACATTAGCATCTATCTCCATTTGAGGCAATATTTTGAACATGACTTACTTGAAATAAATGAAGTGTAGTCTTACCTTTAGTACATCAGTACCTAAAATACCTCTAATTTTCAGAATGATAGGATTATCTCTCTCTCTCTGTCTTTTTTTTTTAATAAGAGTTGATATATAGTACATAGTTTTACTGGAAAATATATTTGAACCTAACTTGTTTGAACTATAGTGAAAAGGGACTTTATATTCTATCCTTAATAAAGAAAAGGGGCCATCAGCTTATTATTTTAAAATGTGCCAAATTATTTTTCTCTTTTTGAATAATTCAGAAACTTCATAAAATATCTTAAAGTAACAAAATCAACATAAATTGAAAAATATATAAGTATTAAACTTGCCTTTGCATGTCCTCATCCACGTGCTTCCTGCTAAATGATGTTTTACAAGATTCAGAAGCTCTGCCAATAAACAGTTGCTGAGAGAAAACGGGAAATGGGACACGCTGAAGACAGAAGGTATTTCATACCTGAAAATATAAAGGAATTTACCTCGTGTCAAATCAACCCACAGTACCAAAAAAACTTTGTTTTATGAAATATCTTTTGAAATGTGCTAAGCGTATATCCTTGGCTTTTTCAAAATAGCATTGTAGTAAAGACCATTCAAATTAAAGTATGACTCATACTTCATCAGGAAAAGTGTGTACTTTGAACTGTCATTCCTTTTTAAATAATTGTCTACATATTTCCTTTTTAATATAATAATTATTTCAACCAGACAAAGATAGTTGAACAGCCAGAAGATGTCTTAGGCTTTCAAAATAATTTGACTTTTTTTCTGAAGATTTTTTTTCTTTAGATAAGTTTTTCTCAAGTTCATGGAAAAACAAACCAGAAATTCTTATTGTTAATAATACATAGAAAATTGACTATGGTTTCTATTAAGTAATTTAGTTCTTAATACTGATGTCATAATTTAAGAAAATGAAGACCTTAAGTGTTAAAACCAACCCAGAAATTTGAAGTTTATTACTTCAAAATATGAATTTTTTGCCACATTTACTTATCTCATAGATTTATTAAGGTCTAGTATCTATTAGTAATCTTATATATTTAAAAAATATTATCCTAAAAAGGAACACTATTTCACCTCCAGTGAAGAAAGGTAAGTATGTGTTTATCTATTTCACAGAGTATATTAGCTAAAAATCATCAACACAAAACAAGTTTTATATTATTTAACAGTAAATGAGTCCTAATGTCCTCAATATAACACATGAATTTTATTTATGTATCAAGAGGTAACAATTTACACTAAATGAAAATATAGTCTCCTGAATGCTATTAATAAAAACTTTTTTTGATACTCAGAACTCATGTATGCTTTTAAAAGTATACTTAGGAATTTTTTTCATAAAATATTATTCCAAAACCAATTATAAATATGTTGGCTCTTCTATTGGATTTTGTTTCACTGTGAGTCAAGTGGCAGAGAGAGACAGAAAAAGACAGAGGCAGACAGAGAGAGACTGAGTTGTGGAGGAGCACTAAACCTTTTGAGTTAGGATCATTTTAAATGTTCTTTTCTCTTTTTGTTATTGAAGACAAGGACAAAGGCCAATGCTCCAATATTTTCCTAATTTTAATAGCATATTGGCTAACATAGTCTTCGCAGAAGGGGTCAACTGAGTGCTCTCAAATTTAGATGGAGAGGCCGTAATAAAGAAGATGTGGCATATATACACATACCATAAGAATACTACTCTACCATAAGAAAAGATGAAATAGTGTCATTTGAAACAACATGGATGGATCTTGAGATTATTATGCTAAGCGAAATAAGTCACACAGAAAAAGTCGAGGACCATATGACTTCACTGATATGTGGGGTATAAAACTGAAAGCAACAAAGGAACAATAAAAACAAATAAAGAAACAAAATCTTATAGTCACAGACGATAGTTTAATGGTTACCAGAGGGTGGGGGGGGGGCGGTAGATGAGGGTAAAAGGGATCAAATATATGTGGATGGAAAGAGAACTGACTCTAGGTGGTGAACACACAATGTGATATATAGAGATGTGTTACAGAATTGTACACTTGAAATCTATGTAATTTTACTAACCATTGTCACCCCAATAAATTTTAATTAAAAAAGTATTTGTTGTGTAACACTTTGTATAATTGATGTAAAACTGTGCATTCATAGAAATCGTATTGCCACGTTGTCTAGTTAAAAATAAGTTGAAATCTACATTTAGGGAAACAGACAGGATACTCTAAATTTTATATATGCACTTTTAAAACAAAAAAAAAGTTTGATCATCCAGTTCTTTCCATAGGTTAGGGAAGTTTTCTATTACTGTTTAAATACGCTCTTCCCCTTCTGATATACCCATTATTCTTATATTGCTCTTTCTGATCAAGTCAGATAGTTCTTATAGAGTCTTTTCATTTTTTTTAACTGTCAAATCGCTCTCATTCCCAGATTTCTATCTTCTATATCATTAATTCTTGATGATAGACTATCAATAATTACATGCCCAAAGATGAACTCCTGATCTCTTAACTGCTTCATTCCTTCACTAGCCACATAATCCATTTTAATTAATTTTGATTAATTAAAAATATATACCTCTAATTCTCCTTGAAGTTGATTTCATATTTCTATCCAACTCACCAAGAATTTGTATTGGCTCTTTTCACAAAATATATTTAGAGCATACCCAATTTTTTTTTTTTTTTTTTTTTTTTTTTTTTATCACTTTCATTGCTAAAACCATTGTCAAAGATATCATTATCTCTCATCTGGATTAATGCTTTCTTTTCCTGTCTCTGCTTGCACTTTTGTTCTACCAATTCACAAATAAATTCTCAAAACAGCCGCCAGAAGGCCCAAATACCTGAATCACCCCCTCCCTCCACATATCCTAGAGAAAAAATAAATGATTATAACAATGGTACAAAAGTTTACAGTATTATTTGTCTGACCTTATTTCCTACACTTAGTGGATAGAAAAATATCTTTTGAAAAAGCACAACAAATAAAATATTTCCTTGAGCTAGAGATACATTATTTATTTTTGTGTAGATACTAATAAATGAATAAAAGTTAATTATATATCAAATGTGTGGTTCTAAACTTAATATTATATATATGTATATCTATATATCTATAGTTATACATCTATATATCTACACATAGATATATAGATATACATTTATATCTATATCTATATCTATATCAATCTATCTCTCTCTCTATATATATTTCTATATCTATCTATCTATATATATATATGTATATACAATTGTACAATAAAACAAAAGCTAAATAATTAGAAGGAAATAAATATTTATATGAGAAACACAGACAAATTAATAAACATACCTCCTGGTTATAAAAAGTGAAAAGTAAACTGATTCTGATGTGATTATTACTGTTTTATTTTTTCTGGACTTTGTTAGTTCATTAGGATTTTGAAAAATAAATTTATTTTATCATTTTTTCAATACATAGAATACTATCCATTTATTCAATAACTATGAAACTATATATACATACATATGTATATATAGAATATAAATATAATAAAATGTACAATTCTGAGAAAGTCATTATAATCTCAAATCCCTTTGAGCAAAATTTTACAGTTTTGTTTTTTTTCCTGATATTCTGATCAATTGTTTATAGAACTTATATTACCAAATAGATGCCACACATCTATATGGCTGGCCAGATACAGTAGAAACAGTTTCCCATTTATGTTACATTGTAGTATCACGGCACACACACACATTCATGAAGCACATCTCTGTAGCATCCAAATATATATAGTAAATTTGAAGATTAATTTTAACCTACCCAGGCATATTTATGTTAGATTCTACAACTCTATAATCTCACCGTAACAACTCTAAGCTATCTGAGAAAGCATCTGTTTTCTTTTGTTAAGTAAACCCCTGTGTCCCAAAGTAACTTGTTCCATTTTGGTGGTTTTATTTGTTAGAAAAATTTCTGAGATACCTATGCATTGATACTATTCTGTGCGCTCTAGAATCATGCAGACAAAATGTAGTATTTGTTTTTACAACATTCCCAATATTTGAAGTGGTTCATTGTGAACAATTTGAATAATATAATAATACATAATAAATTTAAATATATATTTGAATTATTCCTAATTTCTTCAAATGCTAGTAAAAGCTTTGTTTTTTAAATATTCTTATATTCATATTTGTATATTTTATATAGCAATCTGTAGTCAATATTTCTCATAATATAAGCACAATTGGAGTTTATGCTTGGAAACAATTAGCAAGACACTCATACATAAGTTCATGTAAAAATATATGCAAATATGTTTACAATAACTTTGTGCCTGATTTAAAGTTGATACATATAGTGAAATATTTCATATAGCAACAGGAAATGTGAAATTGTGTGTGTGTGTGTGTGTGTGTGTGAATGTGAGTGTGTGTGTATTTAAAACAGTGGATATAGCCTACATGTATATTGTTAAATTGCTCCAAAATTTAGAGGCTTGAAGCAGCTATTTTATTCTACCTGATATTTGTATGCATAGACCCTGAGCAGCGAACAGCTGTGAGATTCTTTTGCTCCATGGGGCACTGACTAAAGGCATTCAGTAGTAATTAGATGGCAGATGGACTTGTCTTGTAGGTCTGAGAACCTGTCTAGAACCTTGGCAGACATGGCAGATAAGTTGAACTTAGCTATCCCTGTCGTATCAAAAAGACTGAATGTAGAATTTCCAGCATGGGGAAATTGGTGTTATTGAATAACTTACATGGTTGCTCAGGACTTCCAGAGAGAGATTTTTTAAGAATTATTATTTCTATTTAAATCCTGAGCTTGGAAACTTGTAAAGAATCACTTTTTTCTCAGGACAGTCCAAGTTTACCAACTGAGGGGGGCAAGGAGTATAAAGTCTGAGATTTTGGCCCTACTGTGACAAATCCCACTGGTACACTCCCACTCCCACCAAATTGGCTAAACATTATGGGCCCTCCATTATATGTTTACTTCTTCCTATGCGCAATACTGCTTTCTCCTTCTTCCTTGTACAGATATTGATACTGACCAACCAAACATCTTGAATATCCCCACTAAGTATCTGCATCCAGAGCATATAACCTGCAGGAAATACCAATTTGCAAGTTGGAGCTCCTGTGTAGTAACAGTTAACAAACTGGACAATAGACTATTAACATTATTTGTGAATGTCATAAATCTTAAAAAGTATTATTGATCTATGATTACCGAATGCCCTGTGTCTTTAATAGAAATTTGTAAAATTCTAATAATTTGTGTCAAAGAAATCATAAATAGAGAGACACAACCAACCCTTTATTGATCAATGTTATATCATAGAGATAGAAATTAATATCTAAATCATGTTAAAATATGTCCAAAGTAGGCAAATATGTGGGAAAGGTGACAATTTCAAATATAGTTCAAGGGAAATGGAAAGTGATCACAATTCTAGAAAATAATCTGGTTGTTTCTGAAAATTTTCCTTTCTTTATTCTATAGAACCATTTCTGGGTATGTATTCTCATATAAAATTCACAAATAGGTGTGTACCAAGATTCTTCTCACATATTTACAAAGATGGGGAGCTACAAGCAATCTATGTGTCATTGTTAGGGGGATAGGTAAGAGGAATGAGCCTATTGTATACATTGGGATAAGTTGAGGCCGTCAAAATTAATGAAGTAAACTTACATATAGCAACTCAGATGTGTCTTAAAATACATGAAACTTAATGTAAAACTAAGAAAAATAATGAGATCCCACATATACAATTAATGTAAATTAAGAACACATATATACATAAAATAATACTACATATTATTTAAAATGGATATATATATATATATATATATATATATATATATACACATATACATATACAAGGACTTAATTTAAACACATAAAAATGGGTTCCTATCAGACAGATAATTGAGAGGGGATCGAAAGTATAAGTTTCTTTGCCCAGACTGATGATGATTATAATGAACAGAGCAGCTTAAGTAATTAAAGCTTATCAAACTAGAAAGTCAGCCAAGCCACCAAACAACAAAATAATACAAACCAAATAATATGCAAATACAAATGTCAAAATTTACCTATACTATTAAGGAAATAATTTTAAAAAGAGAATGATGTTCTGAGTGTATTCCATTTGGATACTTAGGATTCCATTCACTAAAATGATTTTGACAAAGGGAATTTATTCATGTCTCCAACAACCTGATTAAGGGGAAGATATTTTCCTTTCATCTTACTTTTTCCTTTGAATTATTATTTTTTTAACATTTGAACTATTTTTAATAAGTTAGTTTTTAAATAAGCATCCATGCATGAAATTGAGCCGTTTTCTTCAAGAATTAATTATTTGTATCATTAACTATGCTGCTGTCAACATTGTTACCATAATATTTGTTACTGTGGGAATGGAAAATCTTGAAATATTTATAACTTATAAGGAAAAGTAAAATAATTTTAGAATATATGCTATTAAACAAATATCCTGGGTACTTTTGCTTAAAAAAAATTAATCAATGGGTAAATATATAAAGTACTTTTAAAATTTGTGAAAAATTATACTTTTTTAATGAATAATCCATATTTTTAAAAGCTTGCATATAATAATGCATGATGTATGATGCAGAAGAAAATATATATATATATATACATACATACAAATAATATATATTTATACACATAATATATATGTATACAAATATATAAATGTATATATACATATATATGTGTATATATATGTTAATGTATTACTCCATTTACTTACATTTTGTAATTATTTTGGCAAAATAATTGGCACTAAACATATAAACTTGTCTTTAAAAAGTGATGCTATGCCTGAAAAGTATGTTACAAAGATTAAACAAATATCATAATGGCTAGAACATAGCATGCATTTAATGATAAAAACAACAATAATAATAACAAAACAATAATAGATAATGAAATTAAAATGATGTAGAAATAATCAACAGTTACAATTATTGACGACACATTTCTACCCACTGATCTAGTAATGAAAGATGGGGGTATATTTGTAACATTTCAGAGAGTGTTCCATGTGGGTTTTTATTCTGGTGGGTAAATTAATTTTGTTAATCATTTAAACAAAAATATTTCAGTGTTTTCTTCTGCTGTATTTGTGTTTGAATGCATTGCATCAAGTTTTGCTAGATATTAAACTGTGTCAATAATTAATCTAATTCCAAATTTATAGGTAGAGTCTCTGATTTTTAAAAATAAAATTTGGTTAGACTGTGTGAATACATGATAACCATTTTAAGAATTCAAATTATAGTAGTTTTCAAAAAGAAAATGGCATCAGTTGGAACAGTGCCGGAAAACCTTTCTTTCTACAGTGCCGTGTTTCATCACAAAGACAGAATCTTTTAAATAATTTTCTCTAAAATTCTAAGAGAGGAAATAAACCCTTTTCTACTTTTAGATATGTTGGCATACTTACCAACTTAAAGTATCCGAGTTATAGAATCAAATTTAATGAAGCACACTGTACAGTAGTAATGACAGTATAGCTTTTTAACTTATTGCCTCAAAATAAGAGGCAATATGAACAGCATATACCTACATACTAACACATTAGTAGATACATTCAGATATAGATGTGGATTTACAAAGGGTTATTTCAGACATTTTTTCATTTCTTTTTTTAAACAAGAGAAGTAGAGATTATACAGTAAATACGTGTTCGCATATAATGAAGTGAGTTTATCGCATCAGGATTTTCAAGGCTAAATCCCATACTTAAGGAAGACTGTTCCACTTTAATTCATTTGAAAAGTTGAATCAAAACATATAATTAAGTCTTCTCAGTGTGAGGGATAAATAATGTGTGTTTGAAATATCACTTCTAACAGCATGAAAACAAACCTTCACTTTCTGTAGTCGTGACTAAATTTGATAATTTCTCTGTCATCTTATCTAACATCATGGGAATGAATATTTGGAGGCATGTTGACTAAAAAGCTAGCATGAATAAACACCGCCAATCTAGGCTTTATAAAGTATGTCAGAACATCTACCTGAGATTTTGTTGTAAAATTATTTAGTTGCCAGATCTAAAGGCCAAACAAAATTTGAATGTATAAAAGCACTGAAATTTTCAAAATATAAATTACCAGAACCAGACAATGTACCAAGCATCTTATTGGATCAGATGTAAATTGTAATAACTATTTAATTAACATTTCCTGTAATTAGCATTTTCTAAGATTAGAAATAAAAAGATATGAACTTCACTTGTATATTTAGAAGACAGGTAGCCTGAATTTCAGAAAAGTACTTGTACTATTAATACAAATGTCATGGGAATAGAGTAATTGTTTGTTAACAATGCTTATTTTATTTGTTACCCTGCAGTGTTTGTTTTTAGTTTTAAAGATATTAAAGACATTTATGCATCAAATAATATCTGGTTCATATTTTTTAATCCAGTGAAGTTATGTTAAATATAACACAATTTTATAACTTTAAAGGTCAAATTCCAAAAATTGTATAACTGAATATGAATTTTAGGCTAATTTTGTGATATAATTTACAATTTTACTATGTATTAAGATTATTTTAATCAGCTAGAAATAGCACCTTTTTCTTGTGTTCTAGTAATTGGTAATGAAAGTCGATGGTAAATATGCTGTATGTCATTTTAATTTTTCAGTCCATATTTCATCTTTATGCTTTTGCAAACTGCTATATTCCCTCTGGTAGTCTAACCTGTGTGTATTGCGGCCAAGGGTTTACCTATGCCAGTTAGAGTTTAGAAGACATGAGGAAAGTAATTTTGGAGTATGTATTCCTCTAGCTCACTCCCTTCTGTGTTTCTCCAAGTTGGTTGCCTCCCTCTACCGAAAGCGATAGCTTTTGTCAGGGACAGTCTCTTTCAAATACAAGTAATCTCCTTGTGTTCCTATAAATGTTCTAGCTCCTTGACCTTCCTTGTTGCTAGCTTGAGGATACTTCAAAACTTCTCCTAACCATCCCCATAATTTTCAAAATAGTATTTTTATTAAGCTTGCCTTATGTGATCATACCACTTGTTTCTAGTGAAACAAACAAAACAAAACTAACCAACAATACAACATTAACTGATAAAACCCCAGCAACAAATCCTGGACGTGGAATTCTGGGACTAGTTATTCACACATTAAGGCAAAAAAAGATTACTTTCTTGTTGGAAGAAATGTGATAATGGAATTGTGGGAAAGATTGGATAATAAGTTATTGACATATAGTCCCTGATACAAGAGATGAAAGGCAGGTCAAGGGCAAGGCACTTGTGGATCACATAGTTGGGGAACAGAAAGTCTTTGGTAACTATAGTTACAATAAGCTTATGAGGTCATTAGACTGCTTCTGACAAATTGATAGTTTTTACAGAACAAAATATTAATTTGAAGGTCTTAAATGTTCAACATAGAGCACAACTGGACAATTAGAAAGCTTTTCTGGCAACTTTAAAACAAGTTCCTCATCTCATATTTGTAGAGAAGCTGTGTTGAAGACTGAGCCCAGAACATGACTGAATGCAGAGTCTTCAGTGTCAGGAAATGGTATTTGTTGGCAAGAACTAAAATTCAGAATTTTATTTGGGAAATTTTGCATAATTATACATAAGTCTGAGGATTTTATACCTCCAAATCCCTCTCTTTTGCCAGCAGAGACAGCCAGTGACCCCAACTGAAGGGACTTCTCTTGTATAAAATCTTTTCAGTAATCATACCTAAGGGATAATGAATGTCTTCAGGACCCATAACAGATCACTCCTCATGTCTTCCATATATCTAACAATAGTTATACTCCAGCATAGCCCAGATGGAGAAGTCTAAGGCCTTATTCAGGAGATCATAATCTGACCCTCAACATACTGCAAGGTGTCTCCAGTTTACGTGGACAAAGGTGTACAGAGTATGCAAATGAATTCTGAGAATGTTAAATCAAGAAAAACAAAATATAAGACTTGAATGACATAAGTGTATAGACGGGGGGAATTTACATAGGAATAATATGTTGACAGAGAGGGCTATTAGTAGGTAGTGGAACTCACTGATAGGCTAGAGACAACAATAGTTGAAATATTGCAACTTCCCTGGCATACCATATGGGAAGGAATCTGAAAGCTCAGGAAAATTAGAATTTTGGAATACATATAATTATTATGTGCAACCCATATAGCTGGACCATAAGCATAACTCTCAGGGGTTTAGCAGTCACTCCCATTGGTGCTTTTAAGACAAATATCAATCTGTTGCTTTGAAAGTGGTGAAAGTGGCTCTTCTCATTAGGTTAAAGATAGCAGTGGCGGTTGCTGCAATGGAATTAGATCTATAATTGGTATATTTGAATCTTAGACATAATTAGGGTATTTGACAGTGATTAGATATGAAAGAAAATGTAGGTATAATTACTTCAATGAGACATGGTGACAAAATAGTAATCAGAATATTTTGACCTGTATAGATTTGTGGTAATGACTACCTGATCAGAAAATTCTGAGGAATCAAGTATATGGGATGCCTACTGAAGTAGTGTTTCAAATGCATATGCAAAAGTATTCTAGGTCTAGTGGCAGGAAATCTGATCTGAGTCACCAAAGTAGCTATATGTATCCATTTGCCCAGTTTCATGACCTAAGCCAACTTGCACCAACTAAGTGACACAAAGCTAATCAGTTGAGATTGAATCCTTAGAATAAAGAACTCTGCCATATGGGCTAAGGTGTATGCTGCGACCGCTACTCATAAACTTCCTCAGGATAATATTAAACTATTTACCGTCAATTATCTTACCTTCATAAATAGCTTGAATAATGCTTTTCATTTTTTATTATCGATTTGGGTTTCTGACCTGTACTACTTTCCTCATTTCTGAGGAACTTATAACATTTCTTGCGAAGCAGGTCTCTAGCTGCAAATTTCATCAATGTTTGTTTGTCTGAGAAAAACCATTTCTCCTTCACTTTTGAAGGATAATTTACTGGATACAGAATTCTAAGTTGGTGAGATTTGTTTTTCTTATTTCAATACTTAAAAACTGTATTTCACTCTCTACCTGCTTGTGTGACTTCTGAAGAGAGATCCAATGTAATCATATCCTTGCACCTCTACAGGTAAAGTGGTCCCCTACCCTCTGATTTCTTATAAGTTTTTATCTTTTTTCTTTGATTTTCTGCAGTTTGAAAACTATATGACTAACTTTTCTTTGGCATTTATTAGTTCTCTCCATCTTTCCTAAATAATGTGGTTATCTGTAGATCATTACTTTCTTAAAATTCTTTCTCATTATTACTTTATATATTGCTTCTGTTACTTTCTCTCTTCTTCTGATAGTCCCATTTTATATTTGTCTAATTGTCTCATAGTTCTTCAATATTTCTTTTCTTCTTTTTTTCTTTGAATTTTCATTTTAGAAGTTTTATTAATATATTTTCAAGCTCACCGATGCTTTGCTTAGCCATGTCCAGAATATCCAGAAGCCCATCAAAGGCATTGTGACTTCCAAATATCAATAAGCACACCAAAGGAACACTGACCTCCAAATATTAGGTTGCTGCAGAAATAATTGCGGTTTTTGCAATTATTTTTAACCTTTTAAACCACAATTACTTTTGCACTAACCTCGTATTTGTCAATCACATTTTAAGTTCCTTATGCTAGTCCTTGCTACAGGAGTGGTTTCTGCTCGTAGGCTCCTGTTCTTGTAAGCTATGTTTCTCTTTATCCGCCTGTCTCTTCAAGTTTGGGATAGCAGTTTTCCCTGTGACTGCAATTCAATTTTTGGTAGATCAAAGAAGAGTTGTTGATTTTCTGTTTGTTTAGTGTTTTTTCTTGTAATGACATCGAGCTCCATACATGTCAACCAGAAACATATCTTGAATACATTTTTAATGTTAGTTTCACAATTAAATTGCATATCTAACAAAATATTTTACAAATTAATATATTTATTTATCTAACTCTATCTTGTATATATGAATTTTAAAAAAACAAGCTTCATTTTTTTTATTCCTTGCTCACATTATTCTGACATCATTAGCTAATAAGTTGTATTTTAGAGAGATAATAATTATAATCAGTGAATCATCCATGTTTCATTTTATCAAAATATGCATTCACATATTATTCCGACATCAATATAAAAGATAAAGAACACTCAAATAAATTTTATCAGGTAAATTAAAAAATACATAAAAGAGTGAGAAATGGCATTCAATATTCATATTTTCAGCTGAGTTTTATTTAAAATGAGAAGTGTTTCAAACAATAAATATGAGTTGCTATCTTCATATTTCAAGGTTTATAAATTTAAATATTATCTGGACTTTCACAGATGTTCATTTACAGGTTTATAGAAAAGGGTGAAAAACTTATACCTAGATGGCCAAGGCTTTTTCATAGTTATATCTGAATGAAAACTTATGAATCTTTTATGTCTCAGATCAAGATCATAGCTTCAATATTTCCAGTAAAACTCAGATGTTATTGTTGATACATAGGCCAAATCAGAGACTAGGGAAATTAAATGAGAAACTGGGATAATTTGTTGCTCTGGAACTATGGGATATTTAATTAACTTAGGGTATAAATTTAATAAAATAAGGTTTGTAAAATATCCCATGTTAGGCAACAAACTATAAAAAAAAGGTATTCACCTTCACTTTAATCATGCC
Organism: Rhinolophus sinicus; assembly: GCF_057876585.1. Taxonomy (NCBI): domain Eukaryota; kingdom Metazoa; phylum Chordata; class Mammalia; order Chiroptera; family Rhinolophidae; genus Rhinolophus; species Rhinolophus sinicus. Next base: position 159,392,051 of record NC_142516.1, read on the forward strand.
TAGGGAAAGAATTGAAGAATTCAGGGTACCATATGTGCATATTTCAATCATGTTTCACTATAAATATTACAATAAATACACACACGAATGTGTGTAATATATCTATACCTATATATAGTATGTGCGTGTAATATATCCATATTTATATCTATCCTGATCACTGAAGTACACTGATATCAGGAGATAGTAAATGACTCCCATTAATTTACAACAAACTGATATTTAGGATCTATTATAACTTAAGAACTTAGCTACATAAAGGGAAAAAATAGGCAGACATGCTCCCAAATTATTACTAACCATCTGAATATCAGTCAATTTCCATTCAGTGTAAAAACTGATTTTATAAAGCTGATTTTAAGGTTTATAGAAGACAGACAATGGAAATTTGGAAAAAACTTCCAGAGATCTTGACATCAACAGTGAAGGACTAGCTAAGAAGTCTTAAAGATAAGTATTTACTTGCCCAGAATACACATATGTAATAGGTAAGGAACTAAAAATAGTTCAGAATGGTTGGATCTTACAGTGTGACATGGTTAAGAGATGAGGTTAAAGAATTAAATAGGGGCCTAATAATAAACAAAAATATAGGAGTTTTATTTCTACTTTGTGTACTATAGTAATTTAACAATTTTAAGCCAAAAAATTCTAATTTCTTCTTTGGAATGATTATAACTATGAAAATGAGTCATGCGATACGTAATAAAATTGAATATGTACAAGATGGATAGAGGAACAGATAAGAAAAAAATACATAAATAAAAATAATAACAACACCACTTTAAATCTTTAAGTTAATCTGAAATAATAAAGTAAAAATATTCTGTTTCTTATTAATAACCCTTCTCCAATAACCCTTACTTCTGAACATCTTTTCTATTTTTTACGTAATTTGGACATATGGGAATTCCATTCACCTTTATTAGACTATAGTATCCCCTATAAATATCTATTCTTTTTTTTATCCCAAGAGGTTGTTTTTTTGTTTGTTTGTTTGCTTTTTGCTGGAAACATAGATTTTTGTATTTAATCATTACTATAATAATTTCTGCTCAATCATTTAGCATATCCAGATGATACCATTCTATTTCAATCTTTAGAATACTTTTATCGTGTCACAGTTCATTAAAAAACTTGATTAAATCTGAACCTCTAAGTTTCAAAAACAATTATTATTTTTTTATGGGGAAATGGATATCTAAACAACTTCATCTGAAATAGATTTCCAATTCATTAGGCTTTATAAATAACTATTCAGACCACTTGCAATTAAAGAAAACTATTAAACTTAAATCAAAATGAATTATTGTTTTGGTATATTCTGAATCTTGTTTTTGAAGATGCAATTAACTATATAAAACTCTATGTGAATGGAAAGCAAAAATATTCTGCCTATATACTTTACTCTTTATTATTTTTTTAACCGTGAAGATATTATTATCTCATTATAATTCAAAATATTTCTCAGAAGTAAAACATTACTGTAGATTTAATAGCTCATGCAAATTTATAATTGTCTTCCTTTTTCCAAAAATGTCTTTGTTATTAACTTCTTGAAAAAAACACACTTTAATTTGCCATGTTTTCATTGTTTATATAATTCCTTCTCATCAGTTCATGGGCTTAAACTCAAAACTGAAGTGCATGAACTATTTTGTTGAAAGTTCACTTTGTAATGTAGCAACAGGGATTGCAGAAGCAGGCAATTAAGATAATGAATATTTTTTTCTTGGTTTCTTTGTTTTGGTTTTAAGTGGGAGAAACTTTGAGGTTATTTAGATATTTCTCTCTTTTTTCTATTTCTGTAAAGGGAAGCAAAATTATTTTATTGCTCATTTCATATCACACAGATAGTTTATATTATATTTATGCTTATGATCCAAGTTTTTTTTATCTTGTCCAATGGCGTATGTCATTACAGTTTTTGAGGAAAGTTGTTTCTTCACATTTTACCAAGAAGATCACACTTTTTTAGACTTTTCAGTATCAAATAGCTGCTATATGGATGAACTAAGACTTAGTTACAGAAAAAATAAATAAATTAAAATCTGACAATTTTTGTTTGTTTCTTTCTATTTGAATGAAGGAACATAAGTAAACATTGACACATTTTTCTGTCACTCCCATAATTTCTCATTTTCCTCATTACCAATCATTAGTCAGTCACATTGTCAGAACTGTGTCCAAAATTCCAGTCTCTCATGTAACAGTGTACCGCAGACATAATGCTTAAGTCAAGCATTAAATCTAATATCACAGAGTTCTAACCTTAACTCCACTTTGTACTCAGAAGTTTGTACGTTACAGGGTTAATTGGTTCACTCTCTTGTATAAGATTACTTTACAGTAGTCAGATGATAGATTTATGAAATTGTCAAGCTGAAAACTTCTTCATTTTTTTACCTTTCTATAGGTTTTGAATATTCTTAAATATTCATGTAAAAGGGCACAGTCCTCTTTGTATAAACATCAGTATGCATATAATTGTATGAATTGATACAGAAAAAGCGATTGACAAGATACAACATACATTTATGGTTAAAATACTTAATAAAATAGGTATACAAGGAAAATACCTTAACATAATAAAGGACATATATGACAAACCCTCCGCTAATATCATAATTAACGGTGAAAAACTGAAGCCCTTTGTTCTACGTTCAGGAACATGACAGGCTGTCCCCTATCTGCTTTTCAACATAGTTTTGAAGTCCTCGCCAGAGCAATCTGGCAAGAGAAAGAAATAAAAGGCATCCAAATTGGGAATGAATAACTTAAATTGTCACTCTGCAGATGACATGATGCTATATATAGAAAACCCCAAAGACTCCACCGAAAAGCTATTAGAAACAATAAACGACTACAGTAAAGATGCTGGCTACAAAATCAACGTACAAAAGTCCACTGAATTCCTCTATACTAACAATGAAATCTCAGAAAAAGAAATTTTAAAAAATCATTTTCCAATTGCAACAAAAGGAATAAAACAGGTAGGAATAAACTTAACCAAGAATGTGAAAGACCTATATGCTGAAAACTATAAGGCATTTTTAAAAGAAATTGAAGAAGACACAAAGAAATGGAAAGACATTTCACCATGGATTGAAAGAATCAACACTGTTAAAATGGCCGTATTACCCAAAGCAATATATAGATTTAAGGCAATTACCATCAAAATCCCAATGGCATTATTTAAAGAAATATAATAAAAAATCAACAGATTTGAATGTAACCACAAAAGATCTGAAATCGCCAGAGCAATTCTAAGCAAAAAAGAACAATGCTGGAGGCATCACACTCCCTGACTTTAGCTTGTACTACAGGGCAACAACGATCAAAATAGCATGGCATTTGCAGAAAACAGACACATAGACCAAAGGAATAAAATTGCGAACCCAGAAATAAACCCACACAAATATGGAATGATAATTTTTGACAAAAAAGCAAAAAACATGCAATGGAGAACAGACAGGCACTTCAATATATGGTGCTGGAGAACTGAAAAGCAACATGCAAAACAATGAAACTGGACATCTACCTGTCACCATGTACCAAATTTAATTCAAAACGGATCAAAGACCTAATCATTAGATCTGCAACAATAAACCACTAAGAAGAAAACATAGGTACTAAATTTATGGACCTTGGGTTCAAAGAGCATTTTATGAATTTGACTCCAAGGCAAAGGAAGTAAAAACTAAAATAAATGAATAGGACTATATCAAACTTAAAAGCTTCTGCACAGCAAAATAAACCATCAACAAAACAGTCAACCAATTGAATGGGAGAAGATTTTTCCAAACAGTGCCTCCGATATGTGGCTAATATCCAAAATATAAAAGGAATTCATACAAGTCAACAATCAAATAGCAAACAACCCAATTGAAAAATGAGCAGAGGACCTGAAGAAACATTTCTTCAGAGAGGACAAACAAATGGCAAATAGACATATAAAAAAAAAAAAATGCTCAACACCACTAATCATCAGAGAAATGCAAATAAAAACCACAGTGAGATATCACCTCACCCCTGTTAGAATGGCTATCATCAACAAGCAGGGTGCTGAAACAATCTGCTGAACATTCAGAATATTGGCAAAACTGATATTTGACACTCTTCACAAATGTCAACCAGAATATATTCTATTGCCCACATCATGTTTAATAAATTCAGTCTATGTGAAGAGATATTACATTAAATTATGTCCCTCCCACAGTTTTCTTATTCATGTAGCCATTTCACTAAAAATAGAAAGACACATAAATATCTTTAGAAAACAATAAGAGCCTAAAAATAAAAAACAAACAAATGAAAGAAACACTACAACCACCACCACCACCACCACCACCACCACCACCACCACCACAAGGCTTAGTCTATTTGGGCTGTTATAACAAAATAATGTAATTGTGGTGGCGTATAAACAATGGAAATGTATTTCTTTCAGATCTGGAGGGTGGGAAGTTCAAGGTAAATGTACTGCCATATTTGATGTCAGGTGAGAGCCTGTTTCTTGGTTCATTGAGGATTAACTTTCCCCTGTGTCTTCACATAGTGGAAAGGGCAAGGAACCTCTGTAAGGTGTCGATAATGAGTTCCCCAAAACACTTATGCACAACATAAAACATAAAGAAATAAATGTCTGTTGTACCTCACTTCAGCAGTCATGTATCTTCATATTGTTTACCTCTAGAAAACAAGATAACAGGTCCTTGTCTATTATCCAGCAATAACACTTCTGAGTATATAGTCAAAGGACATGAAATTAATATTTCAAAGATACCTTTCATCGAATGCATTATTCACACTTTCCAAGATATGGAAACAACCTAAATGTCATTCTTTATCCCTTCATATACTACATACACTCACAACACAATATTATTGTACCTTAAAAAGGAAGGATATTTGGCCACTCTGATGACATGTATGAATCTAATGGACCTCATGCTCTGTAAAATAAGCAGGCACATAAAAACAAATACTGTATGATCTCACTTACATGTGAAATCTAAAATAGTCAGATTCATGGAAGGACAGAGCACACTGGTGGATGAAAGGGTTGAGGGAAGGGGTAAATGGTGAGATGTTGATCAAAATGTACACAGTTTTAGATATGCAAGACAAATAAGTTCTTGAGATCTAATGCACAATGTGGTGACTATAGTTAACCATACTGTATTGTATACTTGAAATACCTAAAAAGTAAATCTTGAAATACCTAAAAAGTAAATCTTAAGAACCCTCACCACCAAAAAAAAAAAAAAAAAAAAGAGAGAGATAAAAGAAAGAAAGAAAAAAATGGTAACTATGTGGATGTAGTGGATATATTAATTAGTTTGATCATGGTGACCATTTCACAAGGTTTATGTACATCAAAAGATAAAAATATACACCTTAAATCTATATAACTATTTTAATTTATTAATTATACCTCAATAAAGATGAAATTGCTGTTGGTCTGAAAAGAAATATGCGGGATCTACAAAACATACACACTAGATTTTGAAAACTGCAAAGAATATATGCAAAATATCTTGTTAATTATTTTATGTTGATTACATGATTATTATTTTGCCTATCTTAGGTAAATGAAATCTATTATTAATACAAAAATATGTTTCCTAGCCTATTGCAAATAAAATTATTCAGGATGAAAAATGGATATGTTCTTCACAATTATGTTCTATCTTTACATAGATGTAGATTCAAAATATTGCGTTTCTCTACCTGAAAATAGATTTAGATTGATTTACTTAAATCAAAAATTTTAATTCTTCAGCTTTATGATTAACAAAAGCTCTTTTTATTTCCATTCTCATATGAATTTTAATATAGCCCACCAAGCATAACCAGTAGCATGAACATTAAAGAAGATAACATAGATGGGGATAGGCAAGATATATAAGTAATGTATTAAAATTTGATGAAAGCCGATAAGTTAAATACCTTTTCAGTATATTTTGAAATTGTATCTTATATTGTAACAAAAATAGCATATTTTAAATGGTTTTGGCTATGGAAATATTAGAGATCCAACATTAAAATGGAAAAATTTTTGTCATGACTTGAAATCACTAAATATATAGAATTTGATTTACTTCAATCTATGAATAAATATCATTTTTACTGCAGAGAGAATAAAACTGAAGATCAGAATTGTTAAAAAATGTGTCCATTCACAGTATTACCAGCCCAATAATTCCACAATTTACTGATTATGCTTGTGGTATTTTTACCAACAAGTCTATCTATATTCTGAATTTTTGTGAACAAAATCATTTTACATATAGAAGCTCACACTGTGCCAATAATTTTGTGCATGCTAGAAATGTAAAGATGAATAAGACCTTTCCCACAGTCCATTTCTGGAGGCATACAAAGTAAATGGAAGACTATAATTTAATGTGATTAGTAGTAAGCTGGAGCAAACATGGAAAACTAAAGGTCTTTAACTCTGGAAGGAGAGGGAGTGTTAGGAATTTGGAAAAAATTACCTGAACTTAAGATTTCTCAGATAGAGTGGGCAAGATATTACAAAATCAAAAACTAGAGAGAATATGACAGTTCTAACTAGAGTAGTTAGGTAGCCTAGAACAATCGATGTAAAGTCATTAGCAACATGAGAAGAGACATGAGAGATAAGTAAAAAATAAAAGAATAATAAAAATGATGTTGCTAAACAAAAGGTCTAAAAGAAATAATTACGTATTTTTGTCTCAAAAGAGAATAACCACCATGTAATAAATGGAATATTTTTTTAAATATTTTATTTTTCCTGCAGAACAATGCTTAACACTGCCTTTCCTTCTCTCACTCTACAGTAGTATGAGGTACTGTATTCATTTTACAGTTGTAATAATCCACATTAAGAATAGTTTAATTTGTTTCTCTATATGCATAGTTTCCTTATATACTATGTATTTTTATTGCAGATATTGAAAATTTCAACAATTTATATGTAAAAATAAATCTTGGGTAGTTTATCTAAATTCTTAGAATAAGGAAATATGAAAGATGTCTTGTCTTGGTCTACATGGATGTACTTTCATTACATATACAAGTTTGACAATTGCGTTTGTAAACTAGGAAACTTACATCATTCTATTCTGTTCATACTGGTAAGCATCATTTCTTTCTCTCAAAACCAGACTCATTCTTCATATGGAAAATGTCCTACCCTTCGTCAATATTTTTCTGGGTAATAAAATCTCTCTGAAAGTCAGGTTAGCAGATGTAGTCACATTCCCAGCTGAGCCCAGCCTTCCAGGCACTCCCCCAGAGTGCCAGATGTATGATTAAAGCCCTCTTTGACACTCCAGACCAGCACATCCAAAACCAAGTGTTACCAAGTGAACCTCAGTCAACACCCCAAGGATGCAGAAGAATCATCCTGCTAAGACCAATCTTACTTCTTAACCCCCAAATCAGTTAAAGATAAAAAAAATATATATTGTTGTTGGAAAACTCTGACCCATGAGCCAAATCCAGCCCATTGCCTACTTTCATATGGTCTGTGGGTGAAGAATTGATCTTACTGCATCATATGGTTGAAGAAAATCAAAATAACATTATTTTTTGATACAAGAAAATCCTATGACATTCAGTGTCCATCAGTAAAGAAGTATTAGAACACAGCCTTGCTCATCTGTTTATGTGTCGTAATGGAGGTTTTTGGACTTCAACGGCAGAGTGAAATTATTGCAAAAGAGATCTCTAAAATATTTACTACATGACCCTTTACAGAAAAAAAAGTAATTGCTATTTCTAGCCACTAAGTTGTGTATGTTTGTTACAGCAATAGATTAGAAACTGCAACCTAAATCAAAAGTCAGTACAAATGTTGCAAATGGAATACCCAAGAAACACACTTTAATGTAACAGTTGATTTCTTAACCACAGACCTTTATAGTTAAAACTTAAGAGGATACAACCACATGAAAAAAATTGTTGAATGTCCTGAAGTGCTTTCTCAGTTATTGTATACGAATGGCAACATTTTATACCAACGGAGAATAGGAGGAAAGTAACATTTTTTTGAACTCCTACCATATACCAGGCACTGTCCTAGGCCATGGAATGAAAGCTAAAGATGCTGCTCACAGGAAGATTATAGTCAAATGGAGAAGGAAGGCAGCAATCAAATAATTCTAAACACGATCTGCTATGTTTATTAGAACAATTACATATAGTGCTCTGATAACTATACCAGCAAAATCTGACCTAGCCTTGATGGCAGCTAAGGTTCCCCAAAGACCTGAAACTTGGTCAATATGGTAATGGTGAGTCAGAGTTAATTAGGCAAAATGAGGTGGGAGTGCTGAAGGCAGGAGAATTTCCCGGATTTTGGGGAATATGGTCCTTTTGAGAAACTGGAAGATCAACGTGGCTGGAGACAATGAAAATGGTACAAAATGAAGTCTGAGATTTGGGGGCTTGTAAAACTGTCTTACTTGTTTTAGTGTTTATCTTGAGAGTCACTGAAGTAGTTGAAGGAAGTGTCACAGGGAAAGAGAAGAACCTTGAATTTGAGGGAATCAGTTTAACATTTTGAAAGTCACTTCATGGTGTTGAACAAGTGATCGGCGGGCAGCAGACTGGCTTTACACAGACTGGAAAAGGAGAAGGTTGGTGATAACCAATGTTGGTGAAATAAAAACCAAATCTTCTCCCAAACCAGAAGCCCTCTCCACAAAGGTAGCAGAGAACAAAAATCCTTTCAGTGTGGAATAAGCATTAAACCAACTGTGATGTGCATCATGGATAATCTGTGAAGAGATTGCAAAGAAAGAAGACATCTTGCCACTGTATATAGCCATTGAGCAGAGGGCCATGCACCAGCCATCGATCCGGAGAGAAGAGCACAATCCTGCATATTACCAACCCCAGGGGAGGGCTCCAACTACACAGAGGATGACAAAGATCATCCACAGTGCCAGCCACCAGGAATAAAAGGCCACACACTTCTTCTCACTGCCACTGGTGGCAGCCTACACATGGCAAGTCATGTCCGTGCATCCCTCTTGTGATGCAGAGGAAGGAGCCCAGCCCCTCTTCACAGAGGACAGATACATCAGTATGTTGTCCAGGTGCCATAGGATGCACACGATTTAAGTAAATACAAAAGAACATTCATGGAGCCTAAAACAAGGGAAGATATTCCCACACTGGCAACAAGCCCAGCACACTCTGTATGGGCCTTTACCTCTTGTTGAGAAAGTGTTCCTGGCCTGAGGCCCATTCTTGGGCTGCTGTGTGAGAGCTGAAAGACTGCGTGTGGCTTTTCCCTGCAGCAGCCAAGCAGATAACCCCTTACATACATGTTCTCAAGATAAATACCTAGTTCTCGAGAAGACTTGACTGCACCGCTGGTTACACATGGTCCATCTTAACTTTATCTGGTAATTGGGGTGACCATCTGTGCTAACCAACAGGCTTTACCAGAGGAAAAGAAGCCTCTCCTATCTGTGTGTCTAGACCAGCGCCTATTCTACCCTTCAAAGCAATTTTGGAACTCCTTTTCTGGAATGGCCATCAGAGCTATTGTCGTATTACCCTTGATGCCCTGAGTGTCATCAAAATGTCTTCCTTTCAATATTTCCTTTATCTTTGTGTAAAGAAAGAAGTCATTGGGGGCCAGATCAGGTGAGTAGGAAGGGTGTTCCAGTACAGTTATTTGTTTATTGGCTAAAAACTCCCTTACGGACAGTGCCCTGTGAGCTGGTGCATTGTTATGATGCAAGAGCTTCCACGGGACCATTTGTGCACACACCTTTCTTATGCCAAGATCTTCAGTTAAGAATTTCCTGTTTCTCTGTCGATGTTTACTTGGTCTGCTATAATACTCACAGTCGGCCGATGATTATGACATACAATTCAATGCATTTTTGCATTGTTTTTGTCAGTTGTGCGTGTTAATGGCCACCCTAACCTCCCTTTATCAGTGACACATTCTCTTCCCTCAGAAAAATATTTAATCCATTTGTACACTGCCGTTTTCTTCAAGGCATTATCTCCATAAACTTGGATTAACATGTCCGTGATTTCAAGTCCATTTTTGCCAAGTTTCACAAGAAATTTAATATTTATTTGTTGCTCTAATTCAAGCTCAGACATTCTCTGGACAGCACACAAAATCACTCAACAATAATAATGAACGCCACTCAGCAGGACAGCGCCACAGGTCGACATGAACACAACTGTGAGACACCGATACACCAACGTTGTGAAACCTTACCGAGCTGTTTGTACCATGCTGCCAATGTAAGTGCACGGTGGCAAGTTCGCGAACTTAATTGTCTTACCATGCGTGAAGTTACCAAAAAACTATTAGAAACAATAAACAAATAAAGTTTCATTTGTACATTGATTTTATATCCTTTAAAATATAAAAATTTTAAAGTACAAAAAATATAAATTTTAAATTAAAAAAATTTTAAAATACAAAAATTCATTGTGTTTCTATACACTAACTTTGAAATTTCAGAAAAAGAAGTGAAAAAAAAAATTCCTGTGCAATTGCAACTAAAAGAATAAAATACCTACAAATAAACTTAACAAAGGATGTGAAAGACCTATACACTGAAAATTATAAGACGCTATTAAAAGAAACTGGACTTTTTTTTTTTGTCTGCAGCATCTGTCAAAGAAGTCAAGGATAATAAAATTAGAAGATTTATGGAAGTCATGTGTAATGTGTCTGTTATTGAAACTGATAAATGAAGTCCTCAGTTCACTAAACTGAAAAAACAAGTAAAGGATATAGGCTGTGGTATTTTTGGTTTTCATGGAATATATCCAAAATGTTGATAAAATATTGAAGAACATCTCAGTCACTGCCAAGGCCTAGAAATTGCTTTTGTTTTTCTTTATGTGAGAGTAAGTAAATTTTATCAAAACATATAATTGTAAAAACAATATTTATTTGCCTTTTTCCAAGATACAATTTTAATATCAGAAATCAAATATATTTATAGATATTTGCACTTATTAAATCAATGGCTTTAAAAAGTAAAGATAAATGTTCATAGGTAATCTTGTTTTCCTATTTATATAAAAACAAATTGGCCACAATCCATTAAATAAAACAAACTGTGTTCATTAGTTAAGGCTGTTAATTCAATACGAACAACAGACCTAATTATCTTTTAAACTCAGGTCTTAATCTTTTGCCTGACAAGTACATATTCTCCAAACTTATTCTACCAATTGTATATATTGGAATCATGTTCACTGCACTCCAAGTTTCTTACCATAAATCAGAAAATATATCGTAGGAAATATGTTATTTGGTTAAGATTGCATTTTTTTCTAATTTGGTATTAAGAGAACATTGCCATAATACACTCTGAATAAAAAACAAGCATAACCGAAAGGAATTAATCATTTTGATAATAAATTGAAAACACTACAATAAAGTTTCTGAGTGCTATCACAAAAACCGGTGTAAAAATAAGTCAGAGAAGTTGTGCAGTTATTACAATATAAGTTGGAACAAATTGATATGATAGTCATCAATATAAAAGGGAAAAGTTCAGCTTGACAAGAGTAGATGAATAAAATACCTTGAAAACAAGGTCAACTATAGCCAAGCATAAAAAACAAACAAACAAACAAACAAAAACATAGGGATAAACAAATTTTTAAAAAATGACTCATCCTAGAAAGTAGTATTTTCAATGAATAAAATTAAAAAAGAAAAATTCAAACTCTACTCAATACAAGGAAACAGACATTTAGAAAAGCTAAAATTAAGAAAAGAAAGGTAGGTTAAAATATATAGGTGAATGCAATTAATAATAATTTAAAATACAGGGTTTTTAATCTTGATATTTGACAAAGTGTTACTAAGGCACACAAAAGTATTAAACAACAAAACACTTTTAATAATACTCAAACAACACCAATTTATAATTAGGTTATAACTTGATGCCATTGATTAACATAAATCAGAAACAACTTTCCTAAAAAAAGAGGTTACAGAAACTATAATAAGAAAAATAAATGCATAAATAATAAAATATATAACATATCTCTTAGACAAAAGTAGAAATAAGAAACACCATCTATATAAACAAGAAAGTAGATTGTCTAAACAATAAACTCTGAACTGAGATAATAAATAATATATTTTCAACTGCACAAGAAAATTGTATCTTAAGCCCAAAATGACACTTCAATTAATTCAAAACAAGAACAAGAAGAGTCAGCTAGAAATTATAACAAGGTTAAAAAGGCCTTATCATCTTAACTATCAAACTATTTTTAACACATATGTCAAAGGGGAAATAAAAAGTGCAGTGGCAGCTTTTATTTAAAATAGTGGTAATTAAAATACAGCATTTTATAATCTATGGGAGAGAGCAAATAATTAATACAAGAAAATAGATTGCCTTAAATACTGACATCTACACAAAACAAAGGCAACAAAAAGAATGAATTAAAGATCCCACAATAAAAACAGAAAAATTACTAATGTAGATGGAAGGAATTAGAGAGAAAGGAATAAAGGATAATTAACAAGTTAAGAAATATAAAAAAAACAGAACAAATGCAAAAACTGATTATTTGAAAACACAACTTTTAAAAGACTAGATAAAAATAAAAATTAGAGGGATAAAATACAAATGTACAATTAGAAATCACAGAGGAAATAATAACAAAACATAAAAATTCTATAAATACTTATGTAGACTAGTTTGCATGACTCAGTAAAAACAGAGTACAAAAATATATGTGAAATTGATAGCTTTACATGAAAAAATAACTACCAAATTTGATGTCAATAATTCAGAAAATCAAATCAGATCAATCACAAGAGAAGAAATGAAACTTACATATGGAGCTCCAACACACAATTGCACCAGCCCGAAATGGTACCTGGAGAAAATTTTACCAAGTATCTAATGATCACGTATCTCATTGATATCATCCATGGACATTTTTTTAAATATCACATAATCTCAATGTTACTTAATTTATCTCATGGCAAAGAAATAGAAACTTCCCATTTTCATAAATAAATCAAATATAATATTGATTCTCAATATATAAATAATTGCTCACAAAAAGTAAATTATGACACATACAAATATATGTATACACAATAAATAAAATACCTTGAACATGTATACATAATCAAAATCTTAGAAGAAACAGTAGCAAAAAAATCAAGAAATTTTCATTCAAACTCGATGGGTTTATGATCAAATGTGATTTATTTGATTCTGTATTATTATAATTAATCATATTAAATTAGAAGATGGGACAGAAAAGCAGACTTCCTCCCTTATAAAAGCGTAAAAGTGTAAAATATTCCAGAAAATTGTCATGTTAACAAATTACAACCCCTTATAAACGAATGGAACAAGGAAATAATCGTCAGTGGTTTCTAATATGACAAAAAGTGAGACAACCTGACATTATGCTAGACATAAGGGAAGTATATAAAAGAATCTTTGAGGGATTCTTGCTAAAATATTGAGCCTGAATTTATCTAGACAATGGGGTTAGCTACTTACCAATTTATAGGCAATTCAGGTTAAGAGAAGAACATATGAAATGATACCACTGGGATGCACACATCAATAGCAAGACTGCAGAAGTCATTAAAAAAGATACACTTCTACGAACACACTTTCAGAAAAAATATATGGATGAGGAAACTTATAGAAAACAAAGGATACTTAAAAGCTACAACATTCAGCTAAAATTCATAGTCTTTTTTTTTTCTTTTGGCCTGTTTGTTTACCAATGACTAGATGTAGAATGATAGGAAGGACTCTGTGTTAAATAAAATTTAGGTGTGACAGTATTATTGTGGCAATATATATATGAGTGAAATAAAATTAATTAACTGCATAAATTAGACTATTTAATTTTGGACTGACCTATTGGCACAAAAATCTAACTGTTGTCAATCACACCACACAGTATCTTTGGGAACGAGGGGAAGATGGCTGGTTGGAAGGGTTATTTTATCAAACTTAAGGATGGTCAATAAGATAGAACTGTTTGGCTTAGGAAACCATAACCCTTAGATTTGTTTTCATTTTCTATTTTTATGTCTGTTCATTTTAAACCATTTCTAAGTACAATATTTGTCTAAACAAAGATATTTTTCTATTTAATATATTTCCCTCAAAGAGCAATTGCTTTGATTTGTTCTAATTTCATAAATAGAAAAAAATAAACTGTAACCATTTTTAAAGACTTTCCTGTACTATGCTTATTACTGAACATTATTTTCTTCAGCTTGTCTGGAGATAGATATAGTAAATATTATGGGTAAGGCAATTATCATGATTGACATAAATTAATCTAAAGTATGGGTGCACGAGGTGTTGGGACTCATATTTGTACTTTTTAGACCACTAGAATGGCATTGTATTTATTTTATAGGCAAATCTCATTATCAGGTCTTTGTAGAAAAAGGGAAGCCAAATATTAATTAAATATTCTGCCTTATAATTCTAGTGAGTTATGACTTCAATCTAGTTAAGAATATTAAAGTTAACTGTCTTTAAGATTAATATAGTAATATATATGATAAATTATCTGGTCACTTTAATAAACATCTTATCCTTTAAAGAGTGAAATAAAAGTCACTTTATTTTATTTGCAAGAAGATATTAAAGCAAGATTCATATGAAATAGGGTATATATTGAGAATATAAATTTCGGTCCTGTCAAACAAACAAAATGGAAAAATTTTATGGTGAAATAGTATTTGAGAAAGATAAAAAATTTAAAATGGTCAAAATTCAATTTAACCACAAAATTAGAGAATACATGTGTTAGATAAACATGAGAATGGTACTCACTGCATGATACTGAATGATTGATTCCTTACCTCCTACTATAAGCATAGGGGTGTGTTAACCTATTCAGTAGTTAAAATACTGAAAGCTTTTTGATTTTCAAATATTTGCCAAAGTTAAATAAATACATATTCCAGTGAGTGCACCAGTATTTATGAGCTTTACAGAAAGTAAACTATTTAAATCTCTTACCATAATTATAATCAAAGGTAAAAAATCTAATTTATCTTCTATTATATGTATGATTATATTTCAGTATAGGAAATACATATTTTTCTGAAAAATACAATCACATATGGAAGAACAATGAACAGTTATATTTTATAAACAAAATAGCTGTATGGATCTCTTGACAACTCTTTCTAAATTGTTTAGATATATTGTTGAAAGCCTATATCAATTAGCATAATGAAATAAACATATACTATGGAATATTAGAGATTAGAAAACATCAGAATCATTTCATATTTAATGACATGTGAGATACATTATTTCAAAATGAATGTATATTTTTGGAATATGGATTTAAAGTTACTGTTTCGAAGAATGTCAATGACTGTGCTAGCTTTTTATAAGGTCAAAATAATTTTGTATTGCCAGTTTAGAAAAAAATAAATAACATGCTACCTGTCCTGCATTTTTCACCATTAACTATTTAATTTTGTTTTTGTACTTATGGTAGAACTAAATGTAAATGAGTTAAGAATTTCAAGAAATTGTAGCATAGAAAAAAAATCCATCAAGTACATTTCTTTCCAAGCAGTAGATAGATTTATAATGATGATTATTATATAGTAAACACCAAAATAAATATTTATTATTATAATATAATTTATTATCATTATTAATAGTTATTATTATTATTATTATTATCATTATGCCTTAGCTACAACTATTCTATGAAGTGTAAATTCATCAGCATACCTTAAGTTTTAATATCGAATATTCAGAGGGGAAAATTAAAAGAAGATTCCTGGAATCAACAAATAGACACTATACCAGACTTGTTTTTCATGCTTTTCTGCAATTCCCTTCCTTTTACTTCAAGAAAGATCTGCGACTTGCTTCTACTAATAGAGTATGGCAAGGGTATGCCACTCCTGTGATTTCATCATACAAAACACCATTTTGTTAGCTGACTCACTCTAGTCTCTACTGGTGTGTGGTTGGCTTTAAAGAAGAAAACTGCCAGGATTCCTACAGGTGTAAGGAAATGAGTTATGTCAAAAACCTAAGGGACCTGATCCTTCCTTGTTTGAGAATCCAGATTATAAAGCAGCCCTGGCGGACATCTTGATTTTAGACTTGTGAGATCTTAATAACCCACCTAACTCACCCTTGGATTTCTAACCTATAGCAACTGTGAGATAACAAATGTGCATTATTTTAAGTTGCTAATTTTTTTATAATTTGTAAGGCAATATACAAAACTAATACAAATCATCAAAAATTTTATATATATATATATATATATATATATATATATATATATATATATATATATATTCCTCCTGCCCCCATAAAGGCTGACAGTATTTCAAGTCTGGCAAGAAAGAGTTGCATCATTCATGTATATGATCAGCAGTTTTCTCTGTGGAGAGATTGAAACTGTAGATATGGTGTGAAAGGGAGAAAGTACCTCAAGTAATTCCGGCCTCCAAAGTTAGGTCCTGGGTGGCTCATGGTGTAGATGGAAATTTCTTTGTTATTATGGCCAGCCTTCATAGGTTTTATATTAGGCTTTGCATCACTGATCTAAGAAGCCTTAATCCAAACAAGTTTGAGATGATGTGCATCAAATACCGAGGGAATAAAATCTTTCTTTTTTTTTTTTCTATAGTTATGATGGAAAAGAAGCATTAGTTCTGGTTAACAATGGTGATGTGGGAAAGTCTTTCAATCTAGATTGATGTTTCTCAAAGTATAAAAGCCAGAAAAGCAGCATCAACATCACTGGGAAACTTGTTAGAAAAACAAATTATCAAGTCCAACTTCAGATCTAATGATCAAAAACGAACAGACACGAATCTTGTTCATAAATGTCTGTTTTTTTTTGTTTTTGTTTTTTTCTTACTGTTGGTCTTTTTTCTACTGTGCCCTTCTCTTAAGCTTTTGTCCTTCTTCTAGCCTTCTTAGAATCTGTGACTTTTATAAAACTTTCATTGCTCTGGTTATAAGTTGCAATGATTTTTCTCTACCTTAACTTTCCAATTGCCACACATAAAAATTTTTATGAAAGTAAAAATGTATTGTTTATTTGATATCATTGTCTATATACTCTCTTGCTTTAATTTTGAATGATTCACTTGAAATAAAACTAGCCTTCACCTTTAAAGGCAACTAAATTTTAAGTGAAGTAAAGATCAAGGCTTGGTATTTTCTCCAGCTTTTGCTGAATGAAATAGAAGTGTATTGGAATGCTGTTCAAACTGTAGAGTCTAGGCACCATTTTTCAAGATATAGCTTGGATCCATTAGACAAACAGAAAAAAAAAAAGTAGAACAAAAATCACAAAAGCTATATTAATTACAAT
Source organism: Rhinolophus sinicus (assembly GCF_057876585.1). Taxonomy (NCBI): domain Eukaryota; kingdom Metazoa; phylum Chordata; class Mammalia; order Chiroptera; family Rhinolophidae; genus Rhinolophus; species Rhinolophus sinicus. The sequence continues at coordinate 159,409,406 of NC_142516.1, forward strand.
TTTGTAATCTCCATAAAAGTAGACTGTTAGAGAGTTATTTTTAGGACATATTATTCATTTCATCATTAAAACTAAAGTAATATAATGTATCTATTGAGTTTTCATCTCATCAGTAGAAAATTGAACTCTGAACCTAGGCAGTGTGACCATCAAAGGAAAAATGGTAGAGTTCTGGAGCTATAAAATTATGGTCTGAAATTCTCTCCAAGTCCTTGGTAACACAAGAATGACTCAATAGATACAACACAGATAACTGGAAGTACTGTTTAAGCCTTCATAAGTTCAAAAAATTATATTGTAAAGTGGTAAATGGATAAAAAAAAATCAAATATCTCAGCATATTTAAGAACAATATGGTAGAGTCACAGACAAATGGAATTCACCTTTTCTCTGTTTTTCCAAAACGTAGATTTGACAGATTCATAGTGTGGCTTACCTGAGAACTGCAGAAAACATTTTAAAGAGCAATGAGATCTAAATTAGTAGGCTTAATCAAAGCCTATTAAAAAATAGGCTCAGTGTTTTGTTTTTGTTTTTGTTTTCTTTCCCTCATCTAAAAGTAAAATCATCCAGTGGCTACCCTGTTCCTATTAATCTGACGGGATATTTACTTATGTTCAGTAAGAGGAAAAAAAATACAAAAGAAGGAACTCCCCATGCATATTGTACATGTATTGTAATTCCTATTAAACCACCAAGGACATTTTTCACAGATATAGAACATATAATCCTAAAATTTATATGGAACCATAAAAGACCCAGAAAGCCTCAGGAACCTGGAGAAATAAGAACTAAGTAGGAAGTATAATGATACCTGACATCAAATTGTACTATAAGGCTACAGTAATCAAAACAGTGTGGTATTGGTATAAAAACAGACACACAGATCAATGGAATAGAATAGAGAGCCCATAAATAAATCCATGCCTATATGGCCATTTAATCTATGACAATGGAAGCAAGAATTTATGGTGGGATAAAGACAGTCTATTCATTAAATTGTGCTGGGGAACGTGTATAGACACATGCAAAAATTGAAGTTGGACCACCTCCTTACCCATATACAAGAATAAATTCAAAATGGCTTAAAGACTTAAATGTAAGATCTGAAACCATAAAATTTCTAGAAGAAAATATAAGAAGAAAATTTACAGACATTACCCAGAGTAAGATTTTTACTAATATATATCCCCGGGAAAGGGAAGTAAGAGAAAAAATAAACATGTGGGATTACATCGAACTAAAAAGTTTTTTCACATAAAGTAAACCATCAATAAAACAAAAAAGGATTCTACTGAATGGGAGAACATATTTGCCAATGATATGTCTGATAAGGGGTTAATATCCCAAATGTATTAAAAAAACTCACTCAACTCAACTCCAAAAACACAAACAACCCAATTAAAAAATGGGCAGAGGACATGAAGAGACATTTTTTCTAAAGAGGACATACCGATGACAAATAGGCATATGAAAAAATGCTCAACCTCACTAATCATTAGAGAAATGCAAATAAAAACCCAATGAGATACCACCTCACCCCAGTCAGAATGGCCAAACACATGCTAGTGAGAATGTGAAGAAAAAGGAACCCTTGTGCACTGTTGGTGGGATTGCAGATTGGTGCAGCAACTATGGAAAACAATATGGAGGTATCTCAAAAATCTGAAAATAGAACTACCTTATGATCCAGCAATCCCACTCCTAGGTATCTATCCAGAGAAATTCAAAACTCGAGTTCAAAAATGTTTATGCACCCCTATGTTTATTACAGCACTATACACAATAGCCAAGACATGGAAACAACCAAAATGCCCATTGGTAGAGTAGACAACTGGATTAAGAAACTGTGGTGCATTTATACAATGGAGTATTACGCAGCCATAAAGAAGAATGAAATCTTACCATTTGCAACAGTATGAATAGACCTAGAGAACATTATGCTAAGTGAAATAAGTCAGAGAAAGACAAACATCATATGATCTCACTTATATGTGGAATCTAAAGAAAATAATAAATGAATGAATTAATCAGAAACAGTCTCAGAGACATAGAGGAAAAACTGAGGGTTGCTAGATGGGAGAGGGGTGGAAATAAGGGGGAAGGTGAGGGGATTAGAAAGCACAATCAGTAACCACAAGATTGCCAGGGGGATACAAAAGTCAATTTGGGGAATGTAATCAATAAAGTTGCAAGGATTTTGTAGGATATCCAATGGAGACTGTCTCATTAGGGAGACCACCTCAGGGATGATGTACATTCCTGATCACTGCACTGAAGCTGAACAATAATGAATGGCAACTATAATTATATATATATATATATATATATATATATATATATATATATATATATATATATATATATACACACACACACACATATACACACATTCACAAGAAGTGGAGTACAGCATTAGGAATAGAGACAGTGGAAATGTAATGGCTGTATGCAATGTCAGAGGGGTAGTAGATGAGGGAAGGGGATTATCACTATGTGAGGGATATAAATGATAAATATCTAAATATATAACATTGTTTTGTATGCCTGAACCCTAAAAAAAAAAATTGTACATGTACTTTAATTTTCCCCAATTTTAATTTTTATTACAGCTGTTTGCAAACATATTTAAGGACATTCTTGACAAAATGTAATTGACTGTTTTGTTACTAATGCATCTATAAAGTCTTCACCTTTTGAAGAATAGCATTCACTGTGGCTATCATTATTATCAGTACAATTAACTAGCATTTGCTGAGATCATCAGAAGCATGGTTTTGGCTCTTTTTAGCAATTTAGAGGTAAGGAATCCTTTGGATTTGAGTTGTTTAGTTCTGAGTATTTCAATACTCATTTTGTACTTGTCCTTGATCACATGATATTAACAGGGAAGTGCATGAAGAAGTGGGGTTACTTCCTTTCGGTCACTTAGCATGCATTTTTCTCAGAGTCTTCTCATTCTAATGTCTTTTTCCTGTCAGCTATTTCCAGCTTCATCCTATTTCAAGTACCAAACTGCCTATATGTTTGAATAATCATCAGAGCACAGCTATAAGTAAAATTAACAGATATGCATTATACTAACATTTTTTTTGTTTGGTTTTCAAATCAGACTAGTGTTACAATAACTTAAGTAGAAACACCCATTTTGTTTACACACAATAATTGTGCATAATCTTATATATATGTATAGCAGTATACATTAAGATCAGTTTATTTTTATAGAGGCAAATGAATTTCTTTAAAGATTAAATTTAAAAATAGAACATAAATGACAAACTATGTCAAAAAACTATAAATCACCTTTGAATCTTTTGTCCCCTAAACATTTAGATAATATATTATGTTCCTTCTGATTGGTATAAAACCTATTTATGGTTTCATATAGCTAGGCTTTGCTACATCCTCCTGATTAATAGCAATTATTTTGGGAAATAAAAGTAATTTACAATAAGGTATATTAAAGTAAAATAGTATAAATAAGATAGACCATTGAACATATTTGAAAATTAACATTGTCAAAACACAGGTCTTTATTTTACCTTGCATCTCTAAAAATTCAAATGAAAAAAAGAGCTGAAGCATGGGGATATAAAGCAAATAGGGAACATAGTCAATAATATGGTAATAACCATGTCTACTGCCAGTTGATTACTAAACTAGACAGTGGAATCACTTAAATTATACAAATGTCTAACCAGAATGTTGTACACCTGAAATTAATATAAAACATTGAATGCCAACTGTAACTGAAAACTTAAAAAGAGGGGGAAAAGGTGAAAGGTGGTAAGTGGTCCAAATGTCCAGGTATAAAACAAGTCATGGGGAAGTAATTAATGTGCAGCATAGGGAATAAAGTCAATAATATTGTGACCATGCGGTACAGTGTCAGACAATTTCTGGACTTATGTTGATCACTTCTTTAGTTATATAAATGTTGAATAACTATGGTGTACACCTGAAATTAATATAATAATGTATGTTACTATATTCCTAATATTTTTTTTAAAAAGCTGAAGTATAAAGAAAATAAAAAAAATTACAAAGAGTGTGTGTGTATGTGTATGTGTGTGATATTTTTCTGAATAATTTGCGAGTAAATTACAGACATTGAGCCTTTTATCCCTAATTATTTCCATGTACTTTTTCCCCAGTCAAGAGGATTTTCTTATATAACAACAGAATTTCAAAATCAGTAAACTTAACATTGGTATTAGAGGTGCCCTTAAGGTGTGTAGGACTCAAGGGGAATATTTTACAGTACTCCTTCCTATGTAAGCATTCATTTTAAGATGTCTTTAAAATTTGGAGATTCATATAGTGATTTAATGATGATTTAAAATAATGGATAGAGGAGAGTATTTATTGTCTAATCAGTGCATGTAAAGATCCATCATAGTACCGATGTACCATTTCCTCCTGGTCAAGTCTAGGGACCATCTCTTCACCTTTAAATTATTTCACATCTTATTTCTGACTGATTTCATGTCTTCCTACATAAATCAAACAAAGAAACAACAAACAAACAAACAAAAACAAACAAACAAACAAATGAAAGAAAATGGTAGCAACACTGTTGTTATAATACATGGCCCATTAGTACCGGCATACACTGAAACGATCATCTTGCCTGTGCTGCTTTATAACACCATGCATTTGTTGCTAGTCACATCATTACTCATGACAATGTATTATGCAGTGCACCCTCCATAAATACTGGCTTCTAGGGACTCTATCAAATGTTAGCATGCTCCATTGATGATGGCCACAAAGGCAAGTCTTACCCAGGATATAGGCAAATGGGAACAATTATTCATTTTATGGTCCTAGTAAACTTCCGTTCAGAATTTTATTGTGTAAAATATGTGGACTATGTTTCCAGTCATGGATTCTCCTGAAAATTTTAGTCTCTGATTTGGATTGTGTTCTCAATATTAATCATACCCATATCTTCTATACACCACCAATAGCACGGAGGTAAGATGTGGGGCACTTGTTTAGGCAGAGTGAAAAGAGTGGTCCCTTTCATGTAAGGGATCCCTTTCCCTCACACAAATGAAGCCTGGCCTGGGAGATGTGAATAGTGCCACAATCAATCAGAAGCAAGACAGGGTACTGATTGGAAGAGAACAAGATCACAAAGATCTTGCTAATCTGCCTCACGCTAAATTAAAGATATTTTATAATTTAAGATCAATGCATTTAGATCAATGCCCACTTTGAGCTAATTTTTATATGTGGTGCCAAGTTTGGGTTGAAGGTCATTATTTTGCACATGTGTGTCCAATTTTACCAAGATAATTTATTGTAAACACTGTCCTTTCTGTATTGCATTACCTTAGCACTTTGTAAAAAATCAACTGACTACCAATGCGTGGGTCTATTTCTGGAATAGATAGATAGATAGATAGATAGATGATAGATAGACAGATATATTACATATATCATATATCTACCTATATATTTATATGATATTTATATATATGATATATTTATATATAAGATATATATACAAATATATAAATATATATCATATATGATATATGTGACATATATTATATATCCATAATATAATGTGATATATATATATAGATATGTGTGTATATAAATATCATATTATATGTAATATATTATATAATATATAATATACATATATGATATATATATATTATATATATATCATATATATTAAATGCATTGTGGTGACATTAGTTAATAAAATTATACAGGTTTCAAATATACAATTCTATAATATACCATCTTTATATTTCATTAGAATATATTATGCACTAATCAATTTATCTGCTTTGACCTAATAACGTACTCTCTTGATTATTGTAAAACTTTATTAAAAAATTGACCAAAAAATGTCTTACAGATATTTTCTAATATGTTTAGGTCTTTTGCATTTCAATATGACTTTTAAATATGCTTGTCTATTTTTATGAAAGAGCTTGATGATATTTTTACGGAATTTATGAGCCTATAAATCAATTTGGGAAGAATACACATCTTAACAATATTGAATCTCATACCTCTTCATTTATGTACAACTTATTTAGTTTCTTTTAACAATGTTTTATAGTTTTTGGTGTTGCGCTAAAAATGGAAATCAGGGTTTGATTGCCAAAGGGGATCCATGGCACCCAGAATGAGACTGTTTACAAACAGACAGCTTTTTCAGGAAAAGGGTAATACGCCAGCAAAAGACTAAAAGAATGACATGTATGAAGGACAAAGTTTCGCTCAGAGCATAAAACCCAGTAAGGTAAATCCTGAACCCCAGTTGTTTTCCCTTTGCAAATGCCATGTCATTTGTACTGATCTCAAGTCAGAAACCACTGACACGTGTACAGAGCACATAAGAGTCAGAAAGCCCAAAATGCAGTTTGGGTTGGGGATTCTCATACCCTGCTACACATATACACGTGTTTGCTACACAAGTCGTCCCAAAGCAGAGCACTCTGGAGGTGTCACCAGGAGAGTGTGCAAAGTATTAATTTCCCTATCATCAATAAACAATGTGAAAACCACTCTGAATCACCTCAGACCCATGGTTTAAAGCAATATAATTTGTCTTTATTCAATCTGTTTCAGAGTTGATACAGTTCAGGGTCTTGCATGTGATTTAGAAAACTATTTCAGGTCAATTCCAGGCTTGCTGAATTAATCCTCTCAGCACATCTGTGCAAACCTTGAACATCTTTAATCAAGTGGAATTTCACTGTATATATATGAATCATCCACATCATTTTTGAATCATCCTCATCTCTATTAGTTCCTGTCTTTACTCACTCAGCTATAGCAACACTGGAATCTTTGCTCTTCCTGAAACATAACAACTATCTTCTCTTTTCAGGTCCTTTGTTTTTTTCTCTATGCCCTGAATGTTTCTTCTCTCTCTATATATAAAGTGTCTTAGGACATTGCTCAGTTTCTTGATGTCAGTGCTAAAATTTCATCTTGTCAACAAATGCTTCCCCAAATACATTATATAAACATTTCCTCAGAACATGCCGCAGCTTATTTACCTTGCTTTATGTCCCCATATATCAATTTACCTCATTTGTCATATTAACATGTTCATGTCTTTATTTATTAAGATTCTCTCCTAATTAGAGCAGTAGATTCATAAAGGCCCGTGGGCACTGCCTGGCTTGTAGTGGACACTTCATAAATAATGTGGAATGCATGAATGGATGGATATATGGAAAGTAACTATTTCATCCTTATATCTTCGCAGTCCACAGAATATGGTTAGATCTATCAGAAAACCAGTTCAGTGGAAATCAAAGTAAGCAACTAAACAAATGTATCAGAGAAATATGTGTAATAGTTGATAAAAAATGAATATCACAATAATTATATAACTATCCTGAAATTTCTTTTCAAACACTTTTGTCTGTAATTAGAAAGGAACTTGGTAAGTGTCTTAGTCTCCTTGGAATGCCATAACAAATACTATAGATGAGGTGGAATAAACAACAAACATGTATTTTTCACAGTTTTGAAGTCTGGAAGTCCAAGAACATGGTACTATGGTGTCAGATTTGGTGAGGGCCCTATTCCTGGTTTCTTCATATGGCAGAGAAATAGCAACTTCTCCACTAATCCTGGAGGACACTAATCCCTTCATGAAGGCTGTACCTTCTTGACCTATCACCTCAAAAAGACCCTATCTCTGAATATTATCACTTTGGTGATTAGAGTTTCAACATATGAATGTTGTGAGGACACAAATCTTCCATGTATATCATGAAGATAACAAATGTTTACTGAACAGTGATTATAATCCAGGAAGTATAATAGTACCTAAGGATACAGTGTATTGAATAATTTGAATTCTTACCCTCAAGGAAAATACTATCTTAAGAAGACAAGCAAAAACAAACAAACAAACAAAACAAAACAAAACAAAACGAAAAACTAATAAAACATTTTTTTTTTAGATAATAGTATTACAAAAGAAATAAACAATAACTTGGTAATATGACAGGAATTAAATCTGTTTTAGCTGGAATGACAAGAGCCAGGTTCTCTGATGAAGTGACATTTGAATTTAAATTTACATGACAAAAAGAAAACTATCTGAAGATATGGGTACTATCATTTTAAGTATATGCCTATGTTTCTGTAAAGATTTTGATACTGAAATATGTTTGGTGTGTTCAGGAAATTAAAAAATACTAGGGGATTGTGGATCCCAATAATGAATTTGAACAGTTGTGGGTGATTTAGGACAGGTCAAGTAGCACCTGATAAAACATGGTGAGAACTCAGATTTTTATCTGATTAAAATGGAAGATTATTGGACCATTTTATACAGAAAATTATTTTTTAATGGTTTATGTTTTACACATAGTTCCTCAGCTGCTGTCTAGAAGAGGAATTAAAAGCAAGACCAAAATAAAGGCAGACCAATAACAGCTTTCTACTAACTGGTTGTGGGAGAACGGAAATAAATAAAAAGAATCAAAAATGACACCTTTATCTCTGCGTGAGATAGAGTGATGTGGAGATAGGGTTCTTGATGGTAGGGTAAGAACTGTTGGGGTTAAAATATTTTTCAATTTTGACAGGCTGTTTGAAATTTAAGATACACATTACAAATTGAACTGACACTGGGTGGTGAACAATAATGTAATATATAGATGATGTATTATAGAAATGTACACTTGAAAACTATATAATTTTACTAACTAATGTTACCCCAAAATATAATAAAAATTAATATAAAAATACAAACATGGAAATTTCTAGGATATTGTGGTGGGGGATAGTGCCACACGTTCAACTCATCAGCATATGTTAGGCTTGTAAAGACACTGAGCTACATGAAATCATGAAAGAAAAGCAAATATAAATATATAATATATGAAATAATTTGCGGGATGCTCAAACAAGAAGACAAAATGGAAAAAGACTCACTGTTTTCAATTTTTTTCATAGAACATGAAGTCAAATAAGCATAAAAAGCAACATTTTAAAAATCAAAACTAATTATTGATTTGTAATAGTCATTACAATTTCCTTATCAGAAGCCATACCTGCATGATGAATGGATGTTCATCTTAGATCAATGACAGTAATAGCCCAAATGCCTTATTATTATAATAAGAATTAGAGTTATTGAGGTTGAGATATTTTCACAAAGGATGAAACAATATCAACACTCCATATGAAAAGTCTAAACATATAGACTTATAGGTCAGTATTTAATAAATCAATGCTCAAAGTGTCAATCACAACAAACAAAATTTAGCCAGTATACAATAGATGAGATAAAAATTAAGGAGAGTAAAAATTAAATAATTGAATAGCATGATAGTGGTAGTAGAATAGACAGAAAAATTCATAGAGTGAAAAGAGAGGACAGAACCATCTCCAATATTGTCATAATATTCATTAAATTTTATTGCAATTAAAATGTGTAATTTTAAGATAGAGTTGTACATATTTAGTGAATTTGTACATTAAAATGGGCATGCACATAAAGTTATGAAAGCTCTATTAAAATATAAGGGAACGGCGATTTTTTCATATGGAATAGAAATTGGAGAGTTTTGTGTGGATACAGGTTGCTAGAATGGTTTCGTGAGCTTGTCAGTCTTGGTTACTGGAAAATGATTCACAATAACAGTCTTGTTAAGTCTGTATATTATTACTGGCCTAAGAAAATACTCTTTTTTTTTTATTTCTGTAATACTAATGTTGCTTTCACATAAAATTCATCTAAAATTACCAATATTTGAAATGTCTTTTCTAGTTCCAAATGTCAGGTTATTAAATGTATTTATTTATTTTTTATTTCTGTGTGAAACAGGCTAATTTTCCATTGTGTAAAAATGTCAGAATAGCTGTGACCTTATGTTTGGAGGTGACTGGCACAATGGAGTGTCAGAGCAAGAGAAAATGCCATTGTCTGATGAAGTAAGCTGCTTTTATCATTAGTCATTTGTTGATAACTAACACAGGTTTAGAATGCTGAATACAACTAATAAAATTACTATTTACTATAATTTCTTCATTACCAGTAAATTAGAAAAGAAATTAAGATGTTGTTAGGTCACAAGAATAAAAGCTGTAGGTTATTCACATAGATAGAACCACGGGCTAATTCTAAGTCACAATCTATTTTTATCATGCTATGGAAATTTAAAACATTTTTATTTAATATTTTATTAATTTTTATTAAAATATTTTATTAAATTTATTAACTCATATTAGAAATAGTTGAATGTTTAACTTCCAGGTATGGCACTTACAGAGAAAAGCACTGGAAATTTCCTTTGGATTTAATAGGAAACAGGGCACTTAGAGTTCTATTATATTGTAGGCATTTGGGATGTACATTGGAACATAGTGCCGTGAGAACCAGTTTTTATTTTTATTTTTATTTCACATTATATTGAGAAATGAGCCTGCTTTAAACATCCATGTACTCAAACTGCCCAGTCTTTCTCTCACATTTACAAATGTGTATCCACAGAGTCTCATAGTTTTACATCATTTACAATCCCCATTTTCAACAAGCATGTAAAGAAAATGTAAATAGTAAATAAATGAATGATTACTAGAATTACACTTTGGATATACTCTGTACCTGATTTAGAAATAGAAGTCTTGCTATGACTGTTTTTCACCACAATTAAAACAAATTATAATCAATAACTTTACTACCTCCAGAATTCTTGTTACTTCTAAAGAATGACAAATATACTTCCTGGTATCAAAAATACAATGACAGTAGGAAAAAAAATATAAGTCATAGCATGCATAAAGAGCATGAGGTCACACTTAGGGAATGAAAATTTTTTTACTCAATATTTTAAACATGATATTAGATAGTTAATTTCAATCATGTAATAGTCATCCATTTCTGCATGGGAGACAACACTGTACAGTCACTGTGGAAAACAGTTTGACTCTGAGTCTTGTAAAATTAATGTACACTTACTGTAGGACTTGACAATTTCATTTCTAGGTATATACCAAATGCCATGAATATTATATTCATTCAAATACCCTTTATGAATATTATGAATATTTATAGCAACTATATTTAAAACTGCCATAAACTGGAAACAGTCCAAATGTCCTTTAGTTGGTGAACTGGTGAACAATCAATTGCACATCCATACAATGACATACTACTCAGCAATAAAAAAGCAATAAATTATTGACACAGGCATCAAAATAGATTACTCTCAAATTCATAATGCTAAGTGAAGGAAAATAAACCCAACAATTCACATATTATAATAACTTTTACATATTTTAATAACTTTCTAGATTAAGAAACAAATATATTGACAGAAGTCAGATCCTGAGATTCCAGTGGATCATGTAAGGGCAAAAGTTGAAGTTATGAAGGCATTTGGGGTCATGATTACTCTAAAATGTACTTTGAGTGTGGTTGCACCTACACAACTCTGTGCCGTTTAAATCTTATATAACTGCACATTAAAAGGGGTGACTTTTACTGTAGAAAATTTAGACCTAAATCAAAGTATGAGGTAATATTGCTGTTTGATGAGAAGGTTATATGCCTCTCTGAAATGAAATAAGGACAGTGATGGTATGAAATATACCTTGCTTGAAAACTGAAAACCGACTTCATAATCAATAAGCCCTTTTTTGACTTGAGAACCATATGATTTCTCTGATATGTAGGACATAAAATGAAAAACAAAGGAACAAGACAAGCAAATAAAGAAACAAAAACCCAGAGACATAGATAATAGTTTAGTGGTTACCAGAGCTGAAGGGGGAAGAGGAGTGGTAGATGAGGGTAAACGGGGTCAAATATATGGGGATGGAAGGAGAACTGACTCTGGGTGGTGAACACACAATGTGATATATAGACGATGTATTACAGAATTGTACACTTGAAACCTATGTACACTTGAAACCATTGTCACTTCAATAAAGTTTAATAAAAATAATAAAAAAGCCCTTTTGTCTATTATTGTTTTGTATCTCTTAAAATGTTTTCTTTCTTCTTATCCTTGCTTTAGATAAAAATAGTATTTTAATAGTGAAAATTTAATAGTGGAAATAAAGCCCAAAATCTTAGAGCAGGTTTGCTATTGTTTATTTCATCAATACAATATCATATCCTTGATTGGTGTGTGAGTGTGTGTGTGAGTGTGTGTGTGTGTGTGATGAATGCAAATTATTATCCTTTCTAAAAATATATTTGACTGAACAGCACTAAGAAGTAAAAAATGCAGAAACCATTTACCAAGTCTATATCTTTTTTATAACTTGACCATCTACCATATCTTTAGTCTTTATTTCTAATATAATTAATCTATTTTAAAAGTAAGTGACATTTCCCATATTGATTTCAGAACAATTGGTTTTGATGATGTTTTTTTTCTAAGCAACAGATCTAAGCAACAGATGGAGAGAACTATTCAACATAAAAGAAGATATTTAGTAACCAAAATATATAAATGAAAAGATAAATAACCTATATAATTTATAGCAAAATCAGTTAACAGAAATTAAAAATTCACAGAATTGAAAAAATTTTACAAATAAATACAGAAAAGGGAGCTCAGTCATAAATAAAAACTAAAGTAATTAATAGCTATTATTTCAAACCACAATGTTGGGGAAAATAAAATATACTTTGAGTGTGGTTGCACTTACACAATTCTATGTTGGTAAGAATGAGGATAAAATTATTTTTCGCAACTGATTATGAGAGGACAAATTGATATTGCTATTTTGAGAATAATTTGTCAGCATCTAATTAAACTGAAATTGTGCATAATCAATGGCCTAACAGTTCCATTTTTAGTTGAAGAAAGTAGTCCTATATTATCCATGGTAAATGCTTTCCAAGAACCCTAGTGGATGTCTGCGATCATGGATAGTAGCAAACTATGTATACCACGATTTTTCCATACATACTATACTTATGATAAAGTTTAATTTATAAATAGGCACAGTAAGAGGTTAACAATAATAAATAATAATAAAACAGAAAAATTATAACAATATACTATAATAAAAGTCATGTGAATGTGAGCTCGCTCTCAAAATAATGTATTGTACTGTACTCACCTTTTCACTTAAAGGAAGCACTTTATGGCTTCTCTTTGATATATCCAAATTGCCGGCATCACTATTGCACACACACACTGTGATACCATGACCAACAGTTGATCTCTTAAGTGATTAAAGGGTGGGTAGCTTATACAGTATAGACATGAGGATGTTTCATGTCATGAGTGGGGTAAAATGGGATGGTGGGTGCTTTCATCACATTACTAAGAATGGTGCCCAATTTAAAATTTATGAATTGTTTATTTCTGGAATTTTTCATTTAACATTATCAGAATGCAGCTGACCCTAGATTACTGAAACTATGAAAAGCAAAACCACAAATAATGAAAGACTACAGTACCCTGTTACATTTGTGGCACAAGTGCAACAGGACACTCAGACCTGAACGCTTATTATGGCAGTTTGTTATAGTGGAGACACTGGAAGCAAAGCATATGTCCATAATATGGAGAATGAGTAAATTAAAATATGACATCTATTCACAAAGTTGAATATTTTTAGTTGAAAATTACATAAAGCTATGTCATGAAATATAATGAGTGAAATATAAAAGGAAGATGAAGATAATGTATATATTTTAAAAATGCTCATGAATAACACACACAATGCTCTATATTACATATTGATGTTTGACCTGTATATAAGTAAAAATATAAGAAATTATATTAAAGGTATAAAGTCAGACAGATGACATGGATAGCCTTTAAAACTAGGCCAGGGGGGTGGCTGGTTAGCTCAGTTGGTTGGAGCGTGGTGCTGGTAGCACCAAGGGTGCCAGTTCGATCAGCGCATGGGCCAATGTGAGCTGCGCCCTCTTTAAGGTAATTGATTAATATTAATTAATTTAATTATTAAATAAACAATAATGTCTATTAAAAATAATAATAAAACTAGGCCAGGAAAATGTGCCTATGGTTTTGTATAAAGGGTTACGCCATACCTATATATTTAGTTTTTAAAAGTAACAAAAGTAAAATACACTATTAATTGTTATTTTGAATTCTGGAAGTGTGTTTCCTTTAATAATTTCTAAGACTTTTTTTTTTAACTTTCATATTTTCAAAAGTAGAGAAAAGTAGATTTTTAAGAACAATTTCATTTTTTCAGTTAAATTTTCAAATTTGGTCTCTTTATGTATAAAATGTGACAAATCAAAATATTACTGTTATGCTACTGTTGATATCTCAAGTAGAAATAGCAGAAATAACCAATTCTTTAGTATGTTTATTTAATAAAGTGTAGCTTAGAAGTAGATTTTCTACTTGTACAATATGGCCCTTTTAATATATTCTCTACAAAATAGAATTTCGCCAACCACAGAGAGTGGAAAAAGGGCTCATTGTTAGGTCTTTGTGTTAGGCTTTAAAAATCCTAGTTTCTAACAAAGAACATACATTTTTATCACCTGCTGAGATCTTCCAAGTGGCAAATATGCATGGATCCTCCATGATAGCAACAGTAGTAAAACAGTTAAAAGCTAAACCAGGACTCTGCCTTTGGATAGACTAAATGAAGACCACATCTGCCAGTCATTAATTCTGCCAATATGTTCAGCTTTTGAGTCTTTGGTACTTTAGGTTGAACAGTACTTTTAGTAATATAAAAGTGAAAGTTGCTTAACCTTGTAAAAGGCAGTGAAGAGAGAATATGAAATCATTAAAAATAAATAGGCTACTTTGAAGCATCCAACTGAGTAAAAGTCTTAGAGAAGTGAAAACCGTAGTGGTGCCCTAATTCCAAAGAAAGACGCACAACCAAGGATAAGATCAGTTGAATGTCTTTTTCTGTCCTCTTCAAATGAAAATATGACTCTAAGAGCTAATATATTACCACATTTAATAAGTTTCTGAATGCCTATCTGAAATTATGATTGGTTAAATGTATGCTATGTTTGTGATTCTTTCCCATGTCTATACATGTGTATAAGCACACACCCTTTTGTTTCATTATGTAGTATTTGGTTCACAGAATAAAAGGTTTGGATTACTTTGGTTTGCCAGCAATGAGAGTCCTATAGAGGATTAGAACAAGTCCGGGGAGCTGCATAACTTCACTCAAATACAGGCAGAGCTGTGAAAATCAATTCATGTACAATACAGTTTAAAAGTAACCTTGGACTCGTAGCAATTTAGTGTATTGAATATGATATAATCATATGGTCTAAATCAACAAAAACATAAACTTTGATTAGAAACATTTCCCCTCAGAACTCTTTATCAGATACCCCTATGTGATAACTCAACTAGGAAAGAGAAACACCAGAGACACTAAAACATAGACCGTTAATTTATCATAATTGATAACAGGTAGATGTACTTAAATTCCCAGATATTCCTATTTATGTTTTTTTCTTTGATATATAACAAACATTCTGTTATATAAACAGAAACAAGACAATAACTAGATATAGTCAACAAGTTAGCCTATCTAGCAAACATTCTCAATTTAGCACTTTGTTTTGAATTATTTTTTTCCTTGTCTAATTTGGTCTATAATATGTCATTATAACCAGCAGGTCTTACAGTAAGCTTGAATATAGGGGATGAGCAAAATAAATTAAGACGTCTAGGTTTTGGGTCCAGGTAACTGAGTGAAAGATTGTACCATTTTTGAGTTAGGGAAAACTGGGCAATTATTATTCTAGACGATTAGCAGAAACAAAATTCCATATTAAAACTGTTTCAGTTAGGTGACACCTGTACATTAAAGTGGAGAGTTTGCCACTTTATGTCAAACCAAGCAGGCAGTTTAACATTGGAGCAGATAGTGCACCACTCAAATTCCCTAGGACCCATTTAAAGCTGCTATCATTCACCTCGCTGTCCCTTGCATTGCTTGCACTGCTGCCTGCCCACAACTGCTCAGATATTGTCATTACGCTTTCGGTACCATCTCACATTAAACAATTTTTTCTAAGGCATGGTGAATAAAGAGTCAAAGCCAATCTTCCTTTAAACCAAGTGGAACAAACTCTGTGGTTTAACTTACATCATTGTTCCAGGGTTAGACTTATCCGAAAGCAAGTCTTGGCTGGGTTTCTTTTTGCTATTCTGTCTCCTCAGGCTCTTTTTGATTATCCATGACGACATGCCTTTCTAAGGTCCTTGCACATAAATCCCCTCCTCAGAATCTCTTTTTAGGACATCTGACTTAATACCCAAGTCAATAGAGAAATCAGAGTTAGAAATACAAATGCTGAAAATATCAGCATAAATGACATGTAAACATATCATTTAAATATAGACTGTTATCAGGATAATGAACATAGTTATAGAAAAACAGAGAGTGTCACCCTCAGTTATGAGAAACTGCAGTATTTAGAGGGACATGAAGGAGGAACAGCCAACAAAGGAGACTTAAAATAACTGCCTTGTAAGAAAGAATAATAATCAAGTGAGGATAATGTACCAAGAAGCTGATGTAAACAAGTATGTCAAAGGCTGTGGAATAGTTAAAGAAAATGAAGACACTTAAGTGATCATTGAAAAAAAAAATACTTCAAATACTTCAGAAAAAAAGCAAATGTATAACATATTTAATAAATATAGAAAAAGCTTTGCTCTGAATATTTCATTGTGTAAATGACAGGAAATGAATCGGCCTCTTCTAGTAGGACAGAAAGGAGAGTGACTCTAAGGACTTGGGACAGAAAACACTGGAAAGAAGCTGAGAAGCAGCAGCAGAGGGGAAGAATTTTGAAGAACTGCTGTGAAACCCTAGATATGACACCAGAATTAAAATCTATGCTGTAAGTGATGCATATCTAGCAGACAAAAATCTATGATACATAGACATGAGAAACTACTAGAATCTAGTGGAAGAGAATAGAAAGATTAGTATGAAGTACAAAGTGAAGAAAATATAGGTCATAGAAGATAAAACAATTTAATTAAAATTTTTGTTTAAATAAAAAAATAAAATATTCATATGTAATGGTAACCACAAAATGATAGAATAAAAACACATATAGTTTTTATTCATCAATTTTAGCAAGAATGTGACAAGAGGTGACTATAAGTGCACAGTTAAAGGTTTCTGACTATCTATTAGTCCCCCCATATTTTGGGACCTAGTAATTCATCAATTTTAAGGACAGTTAACAGATTTCTACATTTTATACACAACAATATTTTAACTATTATTCACTATAGCAAAATTAAAAGCAATGTAAAAAAATTAAAGAACTAGATATTAAACTAATTGTGCCATATTCTTAAAGTAAATTTAGACAAAAGTTAAATAAAGAATGCATTTTTCCTTTTTAAAATATTCTGATGTCTTAATATAAATAGTAATATTTAATATAGGCAAATTGAAGCATATGTATATGAGCCAACCTACAATTTACATGCATATTATGTAAATAAATGCATATTATGCATATTATGGAATTAAATCTAACTTCCATCTTCCCCCTATTGAAACAGTTACACCACTGTTACAGAAGCAGTCTCCAAATAATATGATGTCACATTTACTCAAAAGCACTGTCATGTCTTGTAGACTTTCAGGTGACATATGTAACAGAATTGATAAGCAGAGTGAAAAACAGTACCCCTGGGAGTAAATCCACCATTTGTTATGTGTCAAGAATTATGAAGAGTTAAATTTTGAAGGCAAAAAAAATGGTTCCAAGTAGAGTTTGGCACTTAAAAACTTCCAGGCACAGCTACCATGAGGCTCGAGGCCACTTGATGTGGAAAGAACTTAGATGCCTAAAAGAGTGATAAGGGCTCATTTAATAAGTGTTTTTAAAACAATTGGGGGAAGCAAACAAATAAGACCAGATCTGGTTAGCAGAATAAAATGAAAAATGGAAATTTAGAGGAAAGGTGACAGTAGGAATGCAAGGAATTGTGAGCAGTCTGGGAGTTTTGGATACCTTTCCATTATGCCCTATGGCTCTGAAAGATACTAAAGCAGTAATCAATACGAGGCTGAGAACATGCATGTTTAAAACAGAATGCTTAAAACTCTATTGTTCCTATGATCTCACTCATATTCTTGGACTTCTGATGAGCTGTAATAGATGCTTGGGTTACAAAGCATAGTCTGTATTTTTCCAAAGATCCTACACTGAGAACATATTTCACTTGTAATGAGTTCATAACAGAATTGTATGAATTGCTTTTCATTTCAATCAAGAACTGAAATATATGTGACAATCTGTAGTACGAAGACAGTTTTTGAAGTAGAATGGATTCTAAAATACAGTTTTTATCAAATTAGATAAATAGCAAAGATTATTAATAATAAAAATATTTTTCTGAAATAAAATAAATGATTCTGTTATATTGAATATCAGCTATTAAGTGAAAGAGTATATATATAAATGTTTGGAGGCCTGGTAAATATTTGTTGACTTACCTATTTATGCAAATTTTGTTATATAAGTTTTGCATATTCATGTAATTTTGTATGCTCATGTATGTTTTAATACATTGTTTTTCTTAAAATATAAATGCTCTAAAAATGTAGTCCTGTACTGTCTTGCCAGTGTTTTACTAGGTAATTGATATAGGTTTATAAAGTTATCAGTGGGGTTAGTTGCAAACATTTAAAATTCTCCACTAATAATAACTTCTAAATTTCATTACTGTTTTTTTTCTGTCATATTTAGTATATTTTCACAGAAATAATTACTGTATTAACATTATATACTCGTAATTACCTCAAGTAATACTGTGTTGAAGAGCAAAATTAAAAGATAATATTTGTGCAAATCATTTAACAATGTTTGTATTTTATTGAGGAATCTAGATAAATAATTACAACATTTGAATCTGAAACTGTGTGTTATTTTTGCTAAGCACTGTTTATTCAAGATGAGAAACACTCTATAATTAGCAAGAAAATAATTCCACTATAGCCACTTATATTCAACATTGTTTCTAGAGGTCCTACCTGGGTCAGTTGGGTGATAAATATATGCACATATAAAGCATACATATTGAAAGGAAAAAAAGTAAAACTATATTTATTCAAAGATGATGTTATATATAGAGTGTCTTTTAAACCCACTAAATTTATTTGAACTAACTGCAAGCTGACAGAACATGAACTCAGTATAAAAATAAATTTTGTTTCTATACATTAGCAATAAAATTAAGTAAAAGACTCATTTACAATATTAAAAATAAACTTGTTAGGAAAAAATTACAACAGAAGTACAAGACTGAACACTATGAAACATTTCTGAAAGAAAATAAAGATGACTGAAATAAGTGGAAAGACACTCATTTTTATGGAGCAAAAGACAACAACACTATTAAGATGGCAACACTATACAAATAGATCACAGATTCCATACTCTATAAGAATTGCTACTTTGCAGAAATATAAAATCACATTTTTAAAATAAATATATACATGCAGGGTATCCAGATTACCCAAAACAATTTTTAAAACAAAAGAAAAGAACAAATTTGCAGTACTCACTTTCCCTATTTCAGAACTTAATACACACCTGTAGCTACTTTGGAATACTGTTAGGCTGTTTCTCAAATGAAACGTTACACACAGTCATATAAGTCAGCAATTCAATTTCTTGTTCTATATCCAACAAAAATGAAAACATCTCTGTAAACATATGTACTTATGATCATTGTAATTTTATTCCTAATAGTCGAAAAGTGGAAAACATCAAATGAGCATCATTTGATGAATGGATAAATTAAGTGTTCATCTGTACAATGAAATACTGTTTGCCAATAAAATTAATGAAGTACCGATACATGTTACAATGATGAACCTTGAAAACCTATGCTAAGTGACAGAAACCAGATACAAAGCCACATATTTTATCATTCCATCTATATTAAATTTACAGATTGTTTAATTAATAAAGATAGAAAGTGTGTTAGTGTTTGCAAGGTGATGAGGATGGAATTGAAATGAAAGGAGAGTGACTGGTAATGTGCATACAATTTATTTTGGGGGTGATGACATCTTTTAAAAATAGGTACCATATTTCCCCCAAAATAAAACCAAGTCTTATATTAATTTTTGCTCCAAAAGACGCATTAGGGTTTATGTTCAGGGGATGTCATCCTGAAAAATCATGCTAGGGCTTATTTTCCACTTAGGACTTATTTTCGGGGAAACACGATAGTTGTGATGACTGCACAGGTCTGTGTTGTATTGAAAACCACTGAATGGTTCACATTTACAGGGTGAATTTTATGATACGTGAGTTATCTCAGTAAAACTGTTTAAAAACTAGTTTCTAAAAAGATCAAGGAAACAAACTGAAAAAAATCTTTATTACTTCTATTATTCTAAGGATGTTAATGGTAAAATCTATACTTTTAATTACAATTTCTTACTATGTTATTCCGTATTATTATATGTCAACAATAAGAGATCCTGGCCTCTGTTATTTTTCATTAAATTTTTAATGATTACATAAATTTCCATTTAAGTGTTTTATTAATAATAAATAATTTCAATTAGTATTATATTGACTTCAGTTAAACAACATTTCAATAATATTGTTTTTAAAATACACATTTAGGCATAGGTCTTTTAATCACATTTTCCTCCCTTACTTTTGATATAATTTCCCATAGCATTCATTCATCTAGGCTATGAGGATTGTATAACACTTTCTTAAATCACTGAGTTCACACTTGGGAAATAAGGAGGAGGTACCTTGTTCCTTTTCCTTTATTACTGATATCAAGAGAACAGAAACTATTCATTCCTTTCTTATTAGGATAATTTTAATTACTGGATGCATTGGTGACACTTTCCATTTCAGTCAGTCAACTGAGCAACATACACAGATGATAGAATGGGATAAATATATAAGAAGAAACTGACCTCAGAGCTTTTTCTTTTCTTTCTTTCTTTCTCTTACTCTCTTTCTCCCTCCCTCCCTCCCTCCCTCCCTCCCTCCCTCCCTCCCTCCCTCCCTCCCTCCCTCCCTCCCTCCCTTTCTATCTTTCTTTTTATTTTTCAATAGCAAGTCTAACCAAGCATTGAAAGGAGAAATTTGTAATTTCTTAAACACGTCTCAGATCCCGGAAAATTCTATAAACATAATGTCAGTAACTTGCAATTTCTTTAAATTTAAATCCACACAAATTGCAGTCATCTACATAATCAGTACTTAAAAATAAAATATCTTTGAAGTCTGTCAAGTTGATCTCTAAAAAGCATCGTTACTCATTTTACACCCGGCCATTACTGCTCATCAACTAACCATTTTGTCTTTCTTTTACTTACCTTGTATTACAAAACTAACCCAAATTTAGGTGAACATGTGTAGTTTAAGTGGTAAATAATTAAAAAGTAAGCTGCCAGCTCATCTGCACCAGCATATTATTTTGTCTAGATTTTAAGAAGGAATCAATTGTTTTTTTAACAACAACACTAATAATAATAACTGCTATTACACTCAGAGGCAAGGTATTCTATTAAAAGTAAATTCCACAGAAAAACAATGGTACCCACTGTAATTGATAAGAGAGTGAATAGCTGGCATGGCATATTTCATAACAGTGATGTCAATCAAAAGCTGTAGAACAGGAAATACGTGGTAAAACAGTTTACAAGCTCATAAACTTCATCGTGATGTATCTTTCTGCAATGTCAATGATATAGATTTTGAGCCATCCCTACCATCTACCGATCGTTCATTGAAGAAGCGTATTTTCAGGCTGCTATATACAGAAACTTCAACCAGAAAGGCATGCAAATGGTGACACACATGGCATATTTTTAAGAATCTTTTTAAAATCAGACTTTTAAAATTGTAATTCACCAATTATAAGTGCATCTCATGTTTGGTTTCTAACTGAACATTTAAGAGGAGAAAGCACCTTGAGTGTCTCTTCAGCTGCTTAGCAGACTATTATATCCCTCAAATCTTAATTGCTAGATTCAACTAGTTGATTAATGTTATCATTCCACTTACACGGTTTGTTCTTAGGTTTTATTTCTACATTTTTGTCACCACAATAAAGCTTATCAGAGTCCACTATAGTTTCATTTTTCTGTAGTAGTAAACAACAAACTTCAACATAAGTCCACTGATTAAATAAATAAATAATAATCATTGACTAATTTGACCTTTTTATTTTTGAGAAGATTTGAAGATTAATATTTTAATCCTATGGGTAAAGTCTCTGAACCATTTGTCAGACCAAAATTAATAAAAACTAAAGAAGATTAAGGATTTCATATATAAAATTCTAGTTGTAATAATAGATTTAAAATTATAATTAATCCTCATTTAGTTGTACCTATAATTTAACAATATAGCAATGAATAACTCACCTACTCATTCAAAGATTTTTGCTTACATATGCAACTCAATTTTTTAAATTTTGTTTTAACTGTAACTTCCCATTAAAAATGGCTCCTTTAGGAAAAAAAAAAAATACCAAAATGATTATGTTTCAATTTCTCTAATGACAAATTACTATTTCAATAATTTTCTTGACTGATAATGACTGAATTTTAAATAGAAAAAAATGCAAAATAATAGTATATATATATATATATATATATATATATATCATTAAAATTATTTTAAATTTATTCATTGTAGATTTTATAAGTTAACATATATTAGAACTATTTTAGCTATTAAAACACAAACTGAAGTGAAGAGGGTACAGCAAGTATCGATTCAGTGACTTCAATGGTCTTGTCTACTATAGTCTTAGGCTAGTTTTAACCTCAGTATATATGTTGGAATGCATGTCACTGTGAATCAAGTTAGTAGGGATTAATTAAAGCGATTAAATTATCTTGATCACATTATCATTTATATACAATCAAAAATTGCTTATGCCAATCTTCATAAAATTCTAATAAAAACTTAAGATAAAAGACACAAAATCAGAAATGAAAGAGAAGTTACGACAGAAACCAAATAAATAAATAAATAAATAAAATACAAAGGATTATGCAAAAATAATATGAAGGACTATTTGTCACCAAATTCAATACTGAGAAGAAATGAACAAGGTCTTATAACCATCCTAGACTGAATCATGAAGAACTGGAAAATCTAAATAGAACAATCAACAATAAGGAAATCGAATCAGTCATCCAAAACAATCCCAAAAAGCAAAAGTCCAGGACCAGATAATTTCACTAGTGAATCCTACCAAACATTCAAAGATTATTTAGTACCCATTCTAAAGAAGACACAATACTATCTAACTCATTTTATGACGCCAACATTGCCATGATAACAAAATTTGGTAAGCATGACAAAAAAAAGAAAACTACAACCAATATTTCCGATGCATACAGATGCACAAATCTTAAACAAAATACTAGTAAATAGAATACAACAATACATTAAAAAGATTAATCATCACAGTCAAGTGGGGTTGATTCCAGGTACACAAGGATGGTTGAAAATATGCAGCAAATTGATCAATGTGATACACCACATAAACAAATTGAAGAATAAAACACATGTGATCATATCAATAAATGCAGAAAAAGCATTTGACAAGATATAACATCCATTTATGACTAAAACACTTAATAAAATGGGTAAAGAAGGAAAGTATCTCAACATGATGAAGGCCATATAGGACAAACCCTCCGCTAATACCATACTTAACGGTGAAAAACCGGAAACTTTTCCTCTAAAATCAGAAACAAGATAATGATGCCCCATCACCACTGTTATTTAACATAATATTGGAAGCACCAGTCAGAGAAATCAGGACAAATAATGAAATTAAAGTCATCTAAATTGAGAATGATAGATGATGTATTACAGAATTGTATAACTGAAATGTATGTAATTTTACTAACAAGTGTCACCCAATAAACTTTAATTAAACAAAAAATGAGAATGAAAAAATTAAAATTGTCAATTTTGCAGATAACAGGATTTTTATATAGAAAATCATAAAAAAATTCAAAACATAAAAAATCTATTAGAAACAATAACCAAATACTGAAAAGTGGCAACATACAAAATCAATGTACAAAAACCCATTGTATTCCTATATACTAACAATGAAATTTCAGAAAAAAAGAAATGAGAAAAACAATTCCTTTTGCAATTGCAACAAAAAGAATACAATACATAAAAATAAACTTAACCAAGGATATGAAGGACTTATACATATAAAACTATAAGACATTAAAAAAAATGAGGAAGACCTAAAGAAATGCAAAGACATTCCATGTTCATGGATTAGAGAATAAACGGTTAAAATGACCATATTATCCAAAACAGTACACAGATTTAATGTGATCCCCATCAAAACGGCATTCTTTTTTTTTTTAATACGGTATAAAAAAATCATCAGATTAGTATGGAATCACAAAAGACCCAGGATAGCCAATGCAGTCCTGAAGAGGGGGGGAAAGGCCAGAAGTATCACACTCCCTGATTTCAATTTATACTACAAAGTGACAATAATCAAAATAGTATGTCATTAGCAGAAAAAGAGACACACAGACCAATGGAATAGAGTTGAGAATACAGAAATAATCCCACATACACATGGGCCAATAATTTTTCAACACAGTAGGCAAAAACATACAATGGAGAAAAGAAAGCTTGTCCAGTAAATGGTGCTGGGAAAATTGGAAAGCCATGTGCAAAAGAATGAAACTAGATTGCTATCTATCACCACTACCAAAATTAACTCAAATTGGATCAAAGACCTAAACATAAGACCTGAAACAACAAATTACTAAAAAGAAAGCATAGGTACTAAACTAATGGACCTTGAGTTTCAAAAAGATTTTATGAATTTGACCTCAAAGGCAAGGGAAGTAAAAGAAAAAATAAATGTATGGGACTATATCAAACTATAAAGCTTCTGTACAGCAAAAGAAACCATCAACAAAAGAAAGAGCAAACAAGCTCTGGCAGAGGATATTTGCAAATGACACCTCCAATAAGGGGCTAATATAAAAAAAAAAAAAAAAAAAAAAAAAACACAACTCAAAAACAACAAGTGATCCAATTAAATAGGAGGGTGGGGGGTGGGAGATGAGGGTAAGGGGGTTCAAATATATGGTGATGGAAGGAGAACTGACTCTGGGTGGTGAACACACAATGGGATTTATAAATGATGTAATACAGAATTGTACACCTGAAATCTATGTAATTTTACTAACAATTGTCACCCCAATAAATTTAAAAAAAAAAAAAAAAAAGGATAATAAAGGAATACTATGAACAACAACAACAAAAAAATTGGGCAGAGGACCTAAACTGACACTTCTTCCAAGAAGACATAGAAAAAGCCAAAAGATATATGTAAAATTCTTGACTTCACTAGCTATTAGGGAAATAAAAATCAAAACCACAATAATATATCACCTCACACCTGTTAGAATGGCTTTTATCAACAAGGTAAGTAATAAGTGTTGGAGAGGCTGTGGAGAAAAGGAACCCTCATATACTGCTGGTGGGAATGTAAATCGGTATAGCCACTGTAGAAAACAATATGGAGTTTCCTCAAAAGATTAAAAATAGAATTACCATTCTATAGTGGGTATCTTCCCCAAAAATCTGATAACAGTTATCCATAAAGATATATGTATACCTATGTTCATTGCAGCATTTTCCACTGTGGCCAAACATGGAAACAACCAAACTGTCCCTCGATAGATGATTGCATAAAAAAGATGTGGTACATATATACAATGGATTATTACTCAACCATAAGAAAGGATGAAATACTGCCATTTGTGACAAAATAGATGGATATTGAGATTATCATGATAAGTGAAATAAGTCAGACAGAAAAAGTCAAGAACCATATGACTTCACATGTCAGATATAAAACTGAAAGCAATAAAGGAACAAGACAAACAAACATGTATAGAATCAGAGAACAGTTTAGTGGTTCTCAGAGGGTAAATGGGCAGAGGTGGTGGTAGAAGAGGGAAAGGGGGTCAAACACAAGGTGATGAAAGGAGAACTGACTCTGGGTCAGGAACACACAACGCAATATATAGATGATGTATTATGGAAATTTAAAACTGAAACCTATATACTTTTATTAGCCACATCACCCCAATAAGTATAATAAAGATTAAAAAATAATCAATAAAAAGGAAAACAAAAAGAATAGCCATTTCTCCTCTGGTAATATAATCTCAGTATTACATAGTTGATATATTTGTGCTTCATGATATTTGAATTCAAATGAAGAAATAAGCATCAAAACTGTGAGAGGCTCAAATAAGATCAACCATAAAACTTTGATCCATCAAGTCTATGTAACCACACTGAGTTAAATTAGGCATAATGTACCAGTGACATGTTGTGAAATTATTTACTTCCCAACTGAAGGTGTAAAAATGTCTACCAAAGATGGCTCTCTACATATCGCTTATAAAATATCTTCTAAGCGTAAGATCCATGATACTGCCAGAGATCCAACGATGTGAAGACACTATCCCTATTTCAAAAACCTTATCATCAAAAAAGGGAAACCTACATGTAAAGTATTGTTTACAGGGGTCCAATGCTATAGCAAATCTAGCTATAGAATTATGCAACATTGCACAGAATTTATTTACCCCACAGCACCGTTTGGATTTGAGAACTGGAATTTTGTGTTATTTTAACATCAATATTAAAAATTAACATATTTATGAATTACTCTAAGGCTATTATTATTGATATTCCAGTGAATAAATCTTTATTTTGTATCATAGTCCCTGGACTTTTGTGAAAGCTCTGAAAGTACTTCTTCTATGAGTTTATCTTTATATCTAGCACATTAAGAACATTTCAGCATTTGCCCAGTTTTTCCATAGCAAACATGGAGCAGGATGTTTTCAGATTCTCGAAATGTTTATAAACAACACATTAGCTCAGCACTGTATAAAAAGAAACCAGGAAATACTAAATCTACGGCATTTGTAATATATATCCAGACTACTTACATGCTTGTCATTGTGAAAGTTTAACTTAAATATATGGCTTATGAGCTGGAGGCTAGGATCTTACCATGTTTCCCCGAAAATAAGACCTAGCTGGACAATCAGCTCTAATGCCTCTTTTGGAGCAAAAATTAATATAATTATTAATTTATATTATATTATATTATATCATATTATATTATATTATATTATAATAATTTTTGATCCAAAAGACGCATTGGAGCTGATTGTCTGGCGAGGTCTCATTTTCAGGGAAACACAGTATTAGATGCTAGAATTCTATAACAGGTAATTTTGTGATACGTGTTGAGGAGTAGGAGTGAGGTTCTGAAGAATTAGCTCAGGCTTTACTGCTTTGTCTTTGGAATGAATGTGCATGAAAATTGTAAGGAATTCTTCTGGAAATTCTCCTGTGTTTCTAGGGATGATTCATAAACCCTTAAAATAACTGTAACAACCACCATTTTACACCATATAATTAATAAATCTCTTTAGGTAAGGTACAAAAAACCTGTGGGACAACATTGATAAGTAACTAGATCTCTTCTATTCTTGGATTATTTGATTTTCATTAAACTAAGAACCCTAAAAATCTTAAAAAAATAAAAAGATATATATATATATATATATATATATATATATATATATATATATAGTAATAAATAATTATATATATATATATCTAGTAATAAGTTATATATATATATATATATATATATATATATATATATATATATATATATATATCTTCACATGCTGTTTTACCCAGTATAGACAAATACATGCATGTGCACTCTGTTACTTGTTATATTTTCTGAAGTTTAGATTGATTCTCAAGATAAGTCTCAACAATAACAAAATATGAAGGCCAACAATCATTTACAAACTGTTTTGGTAATTCTTGGCCACACATCAGGGAAATCTTTTTTATTTGGCTTAAGTTAATTAATATCCTCTACTAATTTTGAAATGAAATATGTATAATTACAAAAAACAGAAATCAATCATGAGGGTTCCAAATCAAAATCCAGTATTACATAAACTGCTTTCTCAACCTTTTGCTAATGGAATTTCACTCTTTTGTTTAAATATCCAAGTCATATATGGAAGTCAGTAAGAAATCTCAGGAATACCACTGTTTCCAAACTAAAACATAATCAGATTACCTACTTTAGGATGGAAAACGTTGTCATTAAACTGTAGTTTTTTTACTAAGAGTCAACCTGTCTAAAATAATTTAATTACAGTACTGCACAATTAGTTTCATAAAGAAGAAAAAACATATTGTCATATAAGTGATGTAGGATAACTGTCAAAATTCCACACCCACTCTTGATAAAAGCTCATAGACAACCAAGAATACATGGGAACTTTCTCAATCTAATGAAGAGCATCTACAAAAATCTGTATCTGTTGTAATACAGAATGGAAGACTGGGTATTTTCTTCTAATACCAGTCGGCAAGTACCTTCACTATAGCCACTCGTTTAACACAGTATTGAATATTCCTAGGTAGTGCAATAAACCGAGGAAAAAAAAATTAACAAAAGGCACCCTTTTTAGAAAGGAAAAAAAAGAAAAATGTCTCTTTTCACAGAACACCATTACATATGGAGAAAATCTCAGGGAAACAAAACTGAAAATTTCCTTAATAAGTGAGTTTAATAAGTTTACAGGATAAAAAGTCAGCACACAAATAATCAATTATATTTTTTTATAAAAGCAATGTGAAATTGTGAACAAACTTTTTTATAAATATCTTTAATAATGAATCCAAAATTCTAACGCAGTTAGGTATAAATCTAGTAAGCCATGAATGTATATGCTCAAAACTATAAAATCTTGACAAAATGAAAAAAAGAAATGAGAGAAATTTATCATTTCTAGAACATATCATGTTGACGAAGAGAATGTATGAGAAAATATTCATGAAATAGGGTTAGCAAAGAGTTCTTAGACATGTCAAAACAAAACAACAAAAAGCCCACAAATTAAAATTTTGCTCTGGTAAAATCTTTGTGATGAGGATGAAATGCAAGACAAAGACTTGAGGAATATATTTATTCGCAAATCTCATATTTGTCAAAGGATGTGTGTCTTTAGTATATAAATTAAACTATAAACTCAATAGTAAGAAAACAATATAATAATAAAATAGTGAAGAGATAACAATAGACACTTGATTAAAGAAGATATAAAGGTGGCAAATAAACACTTCAAAAGATGTTAAATTAATTGGTCACAATAAGATACCACTACATGCCAATTAAAACAGCTAAAATGAAAAAAATAATAATAATTTAAATGTGAAATCCTGGAGTGATTTTAGAGTAATATGATCTCTCATACTCTGCTGTTATAAAAGTAAAATGATGCAGCCTTTCTGGAAAAGAGTTTGATTTCTTTTTAAATAAATTTAATCCACTTATCAGATGACACAACAAGTGTATCCTGGGCATTTATACTAGAGATACAGTTGATCTGTATATTATATTTGTATTCATAAAACTTGCTGAACTCATATTATTTCTAGGGGATTTCATTGTAATTATTGGTACCTCCAATGAAACTGGTGAAAGTAGACATCCTTGTCTTGCTCCGGTTCTTTCAGGAAAACTGTTCAGTATTACTATTTAGCATGATGTTATCTGTAGGATGTTTTTGGAGATTCTCATAATCAGGTAAAAGGACTTACTTCCTATACTTAATTTGCTGAGAGTTTATCATGATTGGATGTTGGCCAAAGGCTTTTCTAAATATATTGAGGTGATCATATAACTATTCTTCAGTATTAAATAAATATGGTGAATTGCAGTGAATTTTTAAAATTTATTTAGCCCTTTATACCTTACATAAACCCTACCTATTCATGATGTCTTTATGCATATATGTTTGTGTGTATTTATACATAATGTGCTATTTTATTGTTAAGAAATTGTGCAACTATATTAGTATATTCATGAAGGGCACTGTTTTGTAGTTTTCTTATAATTTGTCTGGGATAGTATAAAAAAAAATACTGACCTCATAAAATGAACCTAATGATGTTCCCTCTTCTCTTATTTTTTTCCCAAGAATGAAAAACATGATATTTATTCGTTAAGAATTTGTGGAATTTAACAGTGAAATTCTCTGGGCTTGCCATTTTCTTTGGTGGAAGATTTGACTGAGAATTTGATTTATATAATAGATTTTAGATTATCATGTCTTGAATTATTCCCTGAGTATATTTTAGTAGTTTATGGCCTTAATCACAGTCATCTCAGTTATCAAATCTGTCATGGAGTTTTTCATAGTATTTACTTACTATCCTCTAATGTCTATGTGTTATATAGGGCTATTCTCCCTTTCAGTCCTGATCTGAGTAATTTGTGCTTTGGTGGGGGGGAGTAGTTTGTGGTCAATTTTGCTACAGATTTATTTATTTTTTTCAAAGAACCAAGTTTATTTCTTAGCTTAGTTGTTATTGTTTCATTTCCAATTTTAATGTTTTCAGCTCCTATTTATTATTTCCTTCAGTCTGCTTGCTATGAGCTTAATTTATTATTTTTTATCTATTTTCCTATGGTGTAACTTAGATTATTTATTTGAGAACTGTCTTCTATACACTTAATGTTTTAAGTTTCTGTTTAAGCACACTTTAATTGCATTCCACAAATTTTGATATGTTGCATCTTCATTTAGTTAAAAATATTTTGTAATTTCCCTTGAGACTTCCTTATTGACCCATGAGTTCTTTAGAAAGATTTAATTTCTAAATATTTGGGATATATATATATATATATATATATATATATGCACATATACATATATATACACATATATATATGTGTGTGTGTGTGTGTATATATATATATATATATATATATACACACACACACATACAGATAGATACAGATATATTCACATGATGAAATGGAAAACTCCACTTTCTCACATTCCAAATAAAAGGCTAATAATCTGTGAATACTGGTAACAAGGAAGAATTGTCTTCTTTCTTTTGAAACCATATTCTGATAGTGAAATTAGAAGGATTATTTAAATACTGATGATAGCAGTGGAAATGCAATAAATTATTAAAATGCAGAGATGGACTATAAGGAAACAGCAATACCAAACCACTTCTTTATGTTAGTGACAGTAACATGAGCAATATTCCTCATACTCTCATCAGGGCTAGCATGTATTTCAGAAGTGAACACCCAAGGCAGAAATTGTAAATACTTAACAATTCCAAAGGATTATTTCAGAACCTGTTCCCACCAGCAAGCATTGAAAGGAAGGAGCACTTTCCAATGTCAGAGTTCATTATTTGGCAAGGTCACCAGGACATGATTACTAGTCCAGTCAGAGGTCAATTTTACCAAAGTCGTTTGCAGAAAAAGAGCATGTAGCAGATACTTAAAGTGGAACTAAGTGGACTGACAAGAACTCATGCATGAACAATTTTATTTTAGGGAAAAAAAGTGCAATCACACTTTATATCTAAAGGCTGCTAAGGATGATTACCTATACCTGCAGTTGTTCAGTACTTCACTTGATTGATTAACTTCTAAAAGTTTATGCAGATCTAATCAGGTTAGATTTGAATTAGAGCACATTTATATTCATAATCATAATCAAATCTGAATCAGTA
The DNA here is from genome assembly GCF_057876585.1 of Rhinolophus sinicus. NCBI lineage: Eukaryota > Metazoa > Chordata > Mammalia > Chiroptera > Rhinolophidae > Rhinolophus > Rhinolophus sinicus. The sequence continues at coordinate 159,441,003 of NC_142516.1, forward strand.
GACCAAGAAATGTGATAGCACTCATTCAGATACTGGCATTCTCATAATCCTTTGTCTGACTATATTTTTCAAAAGCCATATTTTGCCTCATCATCAATTGCATTACTGATTCTAAATTAACATAAACTAAATCAAAACATGATCCCTTTCTGTGGGCATCATGGCTTAAACTAAACATGCTAAAATAGCCATAATGAGGAATAAAACACTAAAAAATCCCACAGAAGAATTTGAGGTTATTTCATATTTAATAAAATAGAAAGTTTTATTATTTTTTCCTCATCTCCCTCCCCCTCCCCCTCCACACACAACTAGGAGAAAAAAAGATTAAACTAAGGTGCTATTGAAACTCAACTGAATATGAAAGGATGGTTCGATATCCTGGTTCCAATGTGAAAATAAATTATTTTCAAAAAACTGCTTGGAAAAAGCAATGCTCTACATACACAGACACAAATGCAATTTTAACAATATTTCTTCATTTGAATTTATTTGTTATAATGAAAACATACATTATTTGCTAAGCTACTTTGGTTTTAGCTAATGTATTGATTCTTTCATTCACAAATGACTGTTTCATTCTTATATATCCCAGGTTCAAGAAATATGTCTTTGGACAAGAACCTAAAAGGCTCCTCCTCTTTTGGAGCTTAAGTCCTAGTAGAACATAACATAAATAAACAGCAAATAAATAGTGACGTTATGGGATGATTTGAGGGAAAAGTTTCCTGGCAGAGACCACAACTGGTACAAATAAGGCAAAGAATATATGACATTGATAATGATACTACAACGGACAAAAATCAGGTCAGTGTGAACATACAAAAGTGATAACAGGTGAGTTCAGAGTGGTTGGCAGGCCTAGAAAGAACAGGGAGGGCCCTCTTAGGAAAGTGGAAAAGTTAGGTTTATGGTCAGAGAATTATAATAAAATGGAAAACTGAATGATAAAGTCATTTCCTTTATATATTGCTTAAAAATAACTTCTATAGCAAAATCCTAAATGGAATTTATAGAACCCAAGATCGTCTGACTCAAGAAGCTTGCTTTTATTCCATAGGTCCACATCGGCCTTGAATTTTTTAGGAGATACTGCAGCTCAGTTACTAATGGTGTTTGAAAACTCAGTATAATCATTACATTTTTTGCCATGCAGTGACATTAGCCAGAATCCTAAAACTTTCCCAATTCTGATTTATCAGAATAGAATGGTTTACTAACACAGGCCTGAAATAGACGTAATTATGTTTGGAAGGTAATGATGTGCTCCTATCATTTTCAAAGAGTTTCATTTGACCTTCTTAAGCAGAGATCTCAGTAAACTTCTGATGACACCTGTGATATGTAATTTCAAAGTAAGGACCTGCCATTTATTTTATGGCTCATCAGATCCATTCTGAATGGTCAATTAGTGTATATCAAAAATTACTGCACATTCTGGAAAAAAAATTATATGGCATTTATAAATTATAATTCAATTAGTCATCAAAGAGGAGATATGATAACAGAGGAAGTGAGTGTGAACCATGACAAATTGGGTAATCTCTTACACACCATTAAAAAGCTTCAAGAATCCTGTTAAGGGAGAAGACTTCTGCACTTTTTCATTTCGCTTCTCATCACTTGTGCCAATTATGTCTCTATATAAATGAAATCCATAAATGCTACTAAAAACAGAGTCATCCAATGCCAGTTTTCTATTTTATGATCACATACATAATAAAGTGATAATAAAAGAAAGCTTATTAAAATGAACTATCCATTACTAAATATGAAATTTATTATATTTATTACATAGCACCATCTAGTGAAATTTGAGGGGATTGTGTAATGTATTAAATATGATGCAGAACAACTTTGCAAATATTAGAGATTAGTTTTTATGCATTAATTAATTATACATTTAAGTTTCTCCAATAAATCCCTCAATAAATAAAATGTTATATTACACATACATATTTACATATGTCACATTTTTAAATTTTATTATTTTTATATTAAAATGTTTATACAATCAATTAAATAATATCTTTCTAATGAAATTATATGCAGGGGTTTTAATTTAAATAGGTCTTTATTTGATATTAAGAAAATATTACGTAAAATAACTCATCCACAATATATGAAAGTAAAATGCAGTATGTGTGGTTTCTCAAACAATTCTCAAGTTAGAGAGAGGTATGTAATCAGGGTATCCACAAATGCACTTCAAAAGATTATTTTCCCCCCAAAGAATGTCCCTAAGATGTTTTTGCAATATTATTTGGTGGTCTTTTGTGTAAAATGGAGGCTGACCATTTATGACAGTTGTCATAATAAGTTTTACAGGAGTTCACAAAATATGCTGTTTTGTTTTATGTTAAATATTAAAACATAACTAATATTAAAATAATTTATATAGAATTACGTGAACATCATACCTCACTCCATGTTGATTGCCTGCCATTATAACATCGAGTTCTTCTATGTGTAAAGTGTATATTTCTACATAAGCATACATTTTACACAGTAATTAATTTGAACACCATCAATGATGAAAATGTATCATCCTTTAAGGAAAAATTCGTTTGAAACGACAACAAAACTACATTTTAAAAGTGCCCTGGCAATTGAAGTTGTATGGGGACTGAATAGTATTTTGTTTAATTAAAATATTAAGTCATTATTAAATAAAATTATGTTTATTTTGCATTTAAACTGGACTTTAAACAGAATTCTAAAGAGATTAATTTCAAGTATACCACTGTAACCATCTCAATTAAATCAATTTTATTATTTATTTACTCCAAAAGTAAGTACTGATCACCTCTTATGAGGTATCGTCTTAATGAATAAGAAGTATATCATTGACGAGAATATACTGGCCAGGTTTCCAACTATGATAGCATGATTGACCAAAAGGCCTAGTTACTAGGCTTTGAAATCCATTTCCATGTTGGCTTCAAGGCCATGCTTTCCACAATCTCTCCCGAACCAATGACTAAGTACAGTATGGATACAAAGCCAGGCCCATTCCTGGAAGACATAAGACTCTTCTGACAGCCATCTTTGACTTAAGAAATCCTCCGTAGCTTTGATGAACTTTCCCTAGATTGTGCTGCAGTTTAGAAAGCTTTCACCCACTTCTCATTCCCTCTGTCCTTCACTGGGGTCAAACTTGAATTATAATTTAATGGTTCACCCAGATTCTTCCAACTCCCAGATTTCACCACCCCTTTTCTTTTTTTCTCATGGACATTATTTCCTAATAAAATGCGTGCACATTTAACCACACATAATCTCATTTGGCATCTGCTTCTTGGAGAATTCCAAAGTGGGTTCCCAGAGGGGCCAGAAGTTTTGTTTCTTTGTTTGTTTGTTTTTGTTTTTTCCTTCATAGTGGTAGACACTTACTACATATATTGATTTGTTTTTGTTGCACACATAGCTTCAGACAGCTCTACCAAATAGAACCTTACCTAATGGTTAATTCACAGACTCGGAATCCCACACAGAATAACATGTGAGTTGAGGACACAGCAAGGGTCCCATTTAACCATAAGCTACGTCCTCCAACAGGTCACCTTAGAATCCATGTGCCCAGTGATCAGAAGGCAAGCAGCGGGGCCACTTTAATGTCAGAGAGATAACTGACCTTGACCAGTAGACCAGTAAAAGGGAGAATGGCTATTCTTAGATCAATGGGGCAGGCAAGAATATATGTAGACCCAAGTTATTCACTTAGGTTGTCTCTGCCCCATTGGTACCTCCTTGCCCCAATTCTAACTGTGAATAGACACTGAAACAATGCTAGACTAAGAAGAAGGGTGTGATTATTAATGAATCAAACATTCAGGAATGAAATTCTGGGTCACATTACCAAGTAAACCAGCATAACCTCTGAAGAGATTACTAAGATTGAGAGGGATTTAGAATGGACAGTGGCGTAGGAGACAGTAGCAGAGGCAGCTTTGAGATGAATTGCATCAATGAGGGCTGATGTTCATAGCAATAACACTCTTCTAAGATTTTTATCAAGAAAGTGAACCTCAGAGAACCACAGAAGAGCAGCTTCCTAAATTTATGTGGAAAGGCTGATCTGTACAGCATAAATGGTGGACTCTGGTAGCCATGCAAATGGGAGCATAATTGAGCAAGGGCCCTAGCTGCTATGCTCTGAAATTCATCAACCACATTTGCACTGATGTCAAGTTTCTTACAAACTGCTCCCAGTTAATGACTAAGAGTGTCAAGGATACTAGGGCTTGCCTATTTTCGGAAGACATAGTGCTCCTCAGATAGCCAGCTTTGGTTCCAGAACTCTTTAATATCTCTTTTAAACATTTCTTAGACTTAAAAAAGAAAAATCTAGAACTCTTTCACATACATTCCTATTGTCTCTTCTTCATTTGGAATCAGAATTTTAAGGCAGCATGATGGATCGCTCAGCCTTACCAGTCTTCTGCCCATTTATTCCCAGGGGCCATATCAAGCCTTTTCCCTAATAAAACCCTTGAATATTTAACCCTGACAATACAAAGTCAAATAGCTCAACACACTTAGGTATGCATCATGTTATGAATTACTAAATAAACTAAATCAGTCACTTTTGTTGATACACAGCCAGTCACTGAGTAGGAAAAAAATTCTTCTATCTTTGAATTAAAATTTTCTCTGATTTTAAAAATGCAAAACCAAACCAAACAAAACAAACAAACAAAAAATATCTTATCCTATGAGGTAGAACACAAAAGAGAAGTTGTGTATTTTTGTTACAGGGCACAAAATAGGCCAAAGAGAGAGAAGAGAAAATTGGTTTCCCAAATCACAGCTCAAAGAAGAATTGAAAGAAACTGAAAAGAAATTTGCATTAGGAGACTCTGCTCAGAAACTGCCCATGGTCACAGAAATAAAATTAGATCCTTGTAAATAAAGGGGATATCATACACTGGGCATCAAGTTTAAGTATCATGTGGGCAAAGTTTTTTTTTTTTTTTAAGACAACCTGTCCTCATTTCCTTGCAAAATATTTATGAGCATCTAGGTGAATTCCCATAAACGCCTGAATAGAAAATTAAATGAAGTTATGAAACTGCTATTTTTAGGATAGAAATTACAACTGTGCTTATGGCATTCTCTTTAGTATGGTACATTTTTATGAATAGTTTAAACATAACACAGTTCCCACTTACTGTTCTTGGAAAAAAACAAAAATAATTAGTCAAAATGCACACACGCTAAACTACACAGGGGCACTAGGAACAGAAGGGTCTTCCTAGGTGCGATGGAGCCTGGACTGCCTAGGGTGGGACATGGTTACATGTACACTCACAGTGGAAGGTTAGGCTAGTTGCTTTCTTCAACATGGTCATAGGCCTTGTAAGAATACTAAAGCTTAATAACCACTATAATTTAAGAACTGAAAGAAGGTCATGTACCTCTATTCACCATACATAGAAACATGAAGAAATCAACAAAGGAGTGTAGTGATGATGAAAAGCAAGGAATGAGTTGGATGGCAAACAATTTTTGGGAAATATTTGTGTAACATAGAGGCATTTGTTGGTACTGCCAAAGTGTGTCCCCCATCCCCCAATGATGTTGGGGTATTTATTTGGTGGGGAGAGATAATGAAGTAGAGATAAACAATCTCCCTGCACTGAAAATGGATGTGGATAAAACCATCTATCTAGACATTCTCCATTCCCAGCTGGCATATTGGATCTTGTTGATTTGGCTAGAGGGTACTACAGAAGTCTTGTCCCAGTCAAAAGAAATCATGACTACTGTACCTATTGCCTGCCACTTCCATCACTAGAGAAGGTGCCAAAAAAAAAAAAAAAAAAAAAAAAAAAATCCAGTAAAATCCTTTCAACTGTATGATAATTTAGACACTTGAGAATTATGTGTATTTTATTCTATCCTCAGAGGTGAGCTGAAGGAGGAGAAAAACGGCCTTTACCATATTCAAACAGCCCCTGTCCTTAGCCTAGCATGACACCAAGGAATATAAAAAAAGGCTCACTTCCTTAGAAAAGTCAAGTGTATGCTCTTTCATTGCAACACAAAAGAAGGTAGCTGTGATATTCATACCAGTAGTATTTTGAGTCATGAGTCTATTTCTTAGCAAATACAGGAAGAATGATATCTTGAATGTATATTTCTAGATATTCTATATTAATTTAAATTATTTTTTAGTTAGGAATCTTCATTTCTTTATTTTTTGCCTTTAGTAAATTGGTGCAGTCTGTGATTTTACACAAGACACATTACTCATTATTGACAAATGTTGCACTTGCTTTAAAGTTATTTCATTTCTGTCTCCCTTACAAAATTCTAAGCCTGTTGAAAATATGGAGAGTTTATTTTACTCACTTTTAAAAGTCAATATCAATGCAAAGCAGTGCCTACTATACTACAACCATTTATCTTGAGGAGAGATGGATGAAAAAAAAGTTATATATATTTTAAGTACTACATATAATAGTGTAATGTTACTTTTCTCCACATTATAAAATAAAATTTATTGAAGTAAACAAAAGAAAACAAAACAACAATAACAGCAAGTGTTGTCACTATTATAATTTTTGAGCACAACATGCTAATATCATATGTTCTTTATCCCTTTTTATGTAAACCACCTGAAAGTTCCCAGAACTCTGGGTCTCTGCTCATGGCCCATTTCCTCATAATTGCTTACACTTTTAATACTTCTATAGTTTAATACTTGTATAATACTATAATTGCCTACACTTTTAATACTTCTCTGCACAGATTTTATGTATTCCTATCTCGTGCTCTCTAACTGAAAATTCTTATAATATACATGTGGAACTCAATATTCATCACCAGAAAAATTCCTAAATTATAACCTCTTCGCTGAGCAGTCCTGGATCTGCTGACAGTCCAAGAATGGCGCTTTCCCTAAATTCTAAATGTAACAGCTATTTTATTTTTGTTTTGTGTTTTCCTCCCAGCCCTTACACATGTAAGCCCAGATAATGGTACAAACACGTTTGAGCCCATTCCTGATTTTAAAATAAATTCAATTTTTTTCCTTCATAAATTCCCCTAATTTTGAATCACATGTTAAATTTTGTATTATGCTATCACTCTCTTGGTTGTGGTCATCTACTAACATTGATTTCATTCCTGTTTAGTTTTCAGACTACTAAAAGTGCTGGACAAAATAAATTTAAAAAAATAATAATACTACCATCAAAGAAAATCATCACAAAATATCTAATTATTAGAGATAAAGAGAAGTTTCTAAAACATTTTAAAGAAAAATGTAGGGGAAAAAAACAGCTATAAATGATTAAGTATTAGAATGGTGAAAAAATTTACAACACAGAAACGGAAGCTAATTAAAATGGAAAACAATTAAAATTACATTGAACACATATATGTAACATATATATTATATATGTACTCATCAAACACAAGAAAATAGAAATATGAATTAAGAAACTCAGAGATTATTTTCTGCTTAGGATAAATACTTTAGTCATAACCAAATGATTTTTATATAGTATCCGCTGATGGGTTAGATCTATGGGTCACAGACTTAAAAAATGTCCTAATTAAAACATTCTTAAGGCCTATTAAGAATGTAATAAATACAGAAAGATACAAGAATACAATAAATTTTTGTCAAGATTCTGCCTAAGAGTCTAAAGTGATTCAGGATATCTGTATTGAGTGATAGCATCTATTCTCATTTGGGTTATCCTCATCCCATTTTCACACACTTTCCAATCAGAGAAAGTAGTGGAATCTTTCAAGATTCAATAAAAGTCTAGTTCCACCAACATCAATATTTGGGATGAAGATAGAGTTGAGAAGGCTGACAACTACAGAATCCATTTTCAATACGGATAAACCATGCTCACTAATAGAAATGTCATTAGAAATGTTTGAAAATATTATCCAACAAAATGTATCTGTCACGTATGCTGTATATGAGTTGTATGTTTCCCCCCTTGTTTTGGCTTCGGATAGATATTTCTGTCATGAGGTTGGAAGGTCACTAGAAGAAGCCAGGGAAAGAGAGAGTTGTCCTTTAGCAACAAATTATTATAATAATAAAGGCCTACTTACTTCTTCTTGAATTTCTACTGCTATTTGATAGATGACAAGAATCCGTACTCTAAAATCGGTTTTGTCAACTCTTTCTAACCTGAAGAAAAAATTGACTGCATATCTAGATATGTACTTTTTCACATAGTGGTACAATTTAAAATTCCAATTTTTGGGTTACTTTTGAGAACTAGGCTGTTATTCATTTCAGCTATTTTGGGTCGGCTTCATATAAAAAAATAGAATAAAAAATGGGAGGATTCTCACTTTATATTTTTATCTGAAAGTGTTAATAAATACAAACTCTTTAGGTAAGATTTTACCATTAGAAACAATAAGTATCTATATATGTTAAATGTTTTGGGTACATATACAAACACTTATTTATATGTAGCTATGGGAGACCACTGCCTACATAATGTGGTTTGAAAGAACTAAGAATCAAACTCTTGTGGAAATAGTTGTCAATTACGAATGTCATATAAACAAATGTTAGCTTTCCATTAGACATCAAGATATGCTGTTATCTTTAAATTTAACCACATTTTTTGCAATTACTATAGTTGAAAATATAATGGTTTTTGAGTGAAGTAAACTAAGCTCATGACAATAAAAATGTGTCCCACCAGTGCAGATTATTTGTTAAAAGAAATGTAATTCTGTCTGGTAAATAATTCCTTGGCATATGTATCTTGTTGTCAAAGCTGTGTAGGAGACTAGCTTTTCCAAAATTCCAAGATAAATGGGCCTTTCAGTATCATGGATGCAGAATGTGGCTGATGGAAATCACCTGGAGCATATAAAAGATCGAAGAGACAGTGGTGGGGCATTGCCAGCATCTGTTAAACTATGGGGTTCTCTTGGGTTTAAATCGTTTTCCTTCTTGTTTCCACGGGGTCAGACAATACAGCTTACAGCACTGATTTCACCAACATAGGGCTTTGATGCCATCTCGCAAAGAGCTACAACTGCACCTCTAGTAACTGGATATAGCTGCTGCTGCCCCATTGTTGTCCTGATGCCTCCCCTGATCAGCTACCAACTGGAGTCTATGAGGGGTGTCTTTGGTGAGACCCAGATCACGGGCCACGCTGCATATTAAAATGAGGCTAGAATATCAAGTAACAGAAATTTTCACATATTTTTATATGAAGCATTGAGAAAAACAAATAAAATGCATAAAGGAAAATGGAGACATTACAACTGATAGCACAGAGAAACAAGGGATCATAAGATACCACTATAAACAATTGTATGCCAACAAATTGCATACCCTAGAAGAAATGGACACATTCCTAGAAACACATCTACACACCTGCATAACACTTACCAGGACAGAATCATAAAGAAATGGAAAACCTGTACTAAACAATAATGAGAACAGAGATTAAATCAGGCTTTAAAAACTCTTTCTCTGATAATTAAGACTATTCACTCATTTCCCTTCCTTCTCACTTATTTTTCTCACTCTTGGCCATGGATTATTCTTCTCATGCAATTTAAATTTCTAAAATACAAATCTTGTCAGGTACTTTCCTATGCATCAGTTTTTCAGTAACTACAGAATTCAACTGTTGCCTAGAAACTCTTCACTGTGCCATGCAAACCACATGGGAGAATGCAGTCCCCAGACTGCACTACGGCCTCCAAATACCCTATTTTCTCATTCTTTCTTCTCTACTTCCTTGATTTTATCATCTCTCTCAACATAACTATCATTTTTCATGGAAATATTTCTAAAATAACCTGTATTCTTGTGTTTTTACCATTTAGTTTCGTCTATTTTAAGCTTAAAGTGAGATTCAAATAATGACAATGTGCTGCCACCTGCTGGAACATGTGGGAAATGATCTGTTTTAAATAACAGAACGACCATGACATTTACTGCATTAAATAAGAAAACTGTGATGCTCAGAATATGTTTCTATTAAAAGGGTATTACAGTGTGCAAAGCTATGTGTCAGTATATGCTAATATTTCCTTTAGCTGTGAAAAAAAGCATAAAAACCTATTTTATGCTTTTTTTATCTGTTGTTCTCTCCATGACCCAACTCTTTAGTCTTATTTCTTTTGTAGCAGCATAGGCATTTAGGAAATTAAAATTTGATTTTAACTAAGAAGTAATGCAGAAAGTAATTAAATAAATCCTGCTTTTAAGTAGTGCTTACTTTTGCTGTTACTACAATAATGATGATGAGTAAATAGAAACTTGGCGATGTTATAGACCTGAGTTCTAGTTTTATTTTCCCCCTTTTCAGTATAATAAAGAATTTTTGACGCATTCAGATTTTCTCTTAAATACATTTATAGATATGGAAGGTTATTGGAGAAAATGTCACATTACCAGAGTCTTCCTTATCCTTCATCTCCCAGGTCCCTACGTGAAAGCTTAAAATAGTGATTTCTAATATAATCCATGCTTCTTATTATTTTAAAAATTGGAAGATGTAAGAAAATATATGCAACTTTGAACTTCTGGATATCAGTAAGGTATTTGAGTTCAAACAATATCACTTTTCAGGTGACTTGCTATTTGGTTAATTAGTTTATATGTAATATGTTTCTACTTATAGCTAAGTACTTAGCTATCTTTGGGTGTCAAGTGCTACTTAGTTCTTATATTTGATCATTTACTCTCAGAAATTATGAAAAAGCAGAGTGGTCTAAAATAATCTGATTGGTAGATAGTAGAATACTAAACAGAGAGTTATGAATTTTTAGGGAATCCTTTATCAAGGACAGAATATTACAACAAAAAGTGATTATAGTCCTAAAGAAAGTTCAGGCCACATACTTAAAAATTTTTGTATTATTCATGTAATCTTTACAGTTTATTTTACATTTCCAAACAGAGTGTATTCTAGGTAATATATGGGAATCCAAGGATAACATCAGTTTGTCAGATGTGTTTTTAATCGCCAGCATATTTTAAGAAATAAGGCAAGATCTAAAATTTTGGTGATAAAAGTCAGGATTCGTGAATTATCTGTTTAATAAAACAGAGACAGAGGGACCAACATGGTGAAATAATAACTCCCCTGAGAGAAATGCAGAAACTAGCTGAAAGAGTCCTAAAAAATGAGTATTTAAAACAATACCAACATCAAAATTAATAGAAAAGGCTGAGACACGCTCTCATCATAAACCCCTCCCCTCACACAGTGCCATACAATCAGGAGGGACACCAACTCCCACCTTCTCTCTGAAGAGCAAAGGGTTTGAACAACACACCTAGTGCACCAACTTTTAACACTTCTACCCAAGGGCTGGCCCCCAAAACACCAAACAGTTAATGCCAACAAGGTTTGCATTGACAAGTCCCACAGCACTATAGCAAAGAAGCCGTTTTTTTGTTTTTTTTTTCTGTTGTTTTGTTTGTTTGCTTGTTTGTTTGCTTGCTGTTGTTGTTTGTGGATGGGGGACGGCTTTGTTTCTGTCAACCTCATTTCCATTTTCTGTTTAAAAGTCTGTGGAGGAACAGCTTAAGACCAGTGGTCGTTCTTACCTATTCGCTATCCTGAGCAGTGGGAGCTGCAGCTCGGTCTTCAGTGGCAGGCCCATGCCCCAGTCTTCAGCAGGGTACTGCAGGATAGGTGCCCGAAGTACATTTGTTCTTCAGATTAGTCTGCAATCTTGGGTTGAGGAGCAGGAAACTGCAGAGCTGGAGCAATCCATTCACCCTGAAATTCCTTCTTGGTCATAGCCATTTCAGCCCCAGCCTGCTCTTCCTTTTCAGATTCCCCAGCTCCTCTGTGGAAGTAGAAATCAGGTGGAATCACCTGCACCTGTTCACGGAGACCAGCTGGTGTTGCATATACGCAGAACCTCCCAGGCCAGCGTCCAGCCACAGCAAATCCACCGTGTGGTGTGGTGGTGTTCTAGGATGGCAAAGCCACACAGCGGTGAGGAGCTTCTGTATTACACAGAGCAATGGTAGGAGGATTAACATAGGACCCCTGAAAGAGGCTGGAGGTGGGCCCTGAGATCAGTAATCACCAGAAGTTGCAGCTCCCATAGGCTGCCTGGACCCAGTTAGTGAAGGTTCCAGAAGCAAAGCAACCAGCAATAGTAGTGGCTCCAGTGGCAGCAACAAACAACTCACAACGAACAACTGGCCAGTCTTCCTAAAGGATATGATGCTGACATCATCTGGGTTTTCAATGGCAACAACGGCATGAGCTACCAGTAGAAGATTCTCCAAGGTTCTCTCCAGAATTAAGGTAGATACTATTACTTTCCTCTTGTAGATGTATTGTTCCATTTGGAAGTCAAGGTCGGTGCTGCCTAAGTGGGGTCCTGCTGCAAGGAGTTTGAGTATATCCCCCTCCTTAATTTGTAGAATATCAAGGGCACTAAACAGTTTAGTGACGGTTTTGTGACAGTTTTCCTTTAATTTAGAACAGGACCCTAGAACAACTTCATATAATTGTTCTAATAGAGGTTGTATCTATTACATGTATGTATCTGTTATAGGTTATTGCTTTGTGGTTACCACAAGCCTTACATAAAACTTACATGTCTAAGAATTATGGGTATTTAATAACGCTTTCTAGAAGAATCCAGGCAATACAGGAGAAAGCAAAGCCTGTTTGAAACTTCTATTGCCTTTCATAATTATTAAAACATTCTCTTGTATATCTATACCATAGGCCATTTTCAAGCTCTTTTTAAATTATCACAATATGCATGTGATGACATAGGCATAGTTATTATCCCTGCTATAGAAAGGATATTCAGAGGGTAATAATATGTCTAAGGTGATAAATTTGATAACTAGTAGAGCAAGAAATAGCATTCACATCTACAAGTTATAATTTGATATGGTTTGTACTAATGAAACCCTTACAGACAACTTTCCAAAAGCATAAGAACTCAGAGTTATAATATAAAAACCCACCCAAAAAATGTGTGTGTGTGTGTGTGTGTGTGTGTGTGTGTGTGTGTGTGTGTGTGAAGGTGTGTATGGTAATGGTTTCTTGAATCCTTGCACTTCATAGTATATGGACTTTTTAAAATATGAGGTCAACCTCTGAAATACATTTTTAAATGACTTAATCAACTCTATGTTTTATAAAACTAACCCATGCAAGGAATAAAGGTTTTATATTTCCATTTCTGAAATACTTTATGATTCTGATAATAATAAAAATATTAGTATACATACTTTTCATTACGTATTGTTAAACAAGTTGTAATACTATTTGAAAGTAAACTTTTCTTTTTAATTAATAAACTGTTTCATATACTCAAAATAGCTGAAGTGAAACCCCAAATAAAATTGAGATGAGTATGTTTTGGTTCCTGTACCCCAATATTGCAATATTTGTGAAAAGATACACAGTCAAAAATATTTTAAACCAGGCAAACTTCGTAATATTCATTATTCTTATAATATTGACTCATGCCTACTTGATCCTGTTGCACTATCTTTTGCCAGATGTGTTGATATCTTTATGTTTTGTACTGTTATTTACATAGAAAGCTATGATGCTTTTAAATGATAATTTTAATATTATGTCACTTACATTGAAAACATTGTAACACATATGTCCTTGAAGTTCTATTTTATCATATATATTATACTTTGTAAAATTTCTCTGCATCCCTACTTTTCTGTACTATATATAATATCTGAAAATAGATTAAACTGTCACATTCCTATCATGGTCAAAGTAGTAACTGGTTTTTTTTCTAGCAAGAACAGTCTGTTGTAGTATTTCCCACTCAATTCTTTTTACAGTGAGGCATTTCAATGATTTTCAGATAAAATGAATTTGTTCAAACGTCTATTGCTTATTCTTTTGTTATCCTTCCACACATTTTTTTAATTGGAAGGATAGCAAAACAAACAAACAAACAAAAAAACAATAGAAGTTAAATATTATTAAGTTGTTCCTCAGCCTCAGCTGCTGGGTTTTAGCATTAATTATACGGCTCTCTTGTTTCTTGCCTTCTCAGAGTTAGTAAAATAGCAGGGTTGAAGCAAGAACTAGAGAGCTCACTATATTACTTCGGAGACTTCCATTTTCCTTTACCCCTGCTCTCAAATGTCCTGCTTAAGAATCCAGTCCTTAAAGGAAACTATAATTAGCAAAGCTACCTACACTTACATGACCATTATGGCTAACTCCCTAACTTTGCATGAGAACTGTTCTCATCATGACCTACATTCTAGGTTATCTCATACCCTACAAAAAAGTCAAACTCCCCCAAATATCTTGACATCTGGACTCTCAAAAAGACCAGCATGCCTTCACATTATATAATGATTTTTTCCATTTTTACAACTATCTGCTTCTTTCTTCATGTCTCCCAGAATCTGAACTCAGCAGTAAAACAAGAAAATTAAGCCTCTTCTCTGTATGTACTGTCTCCCTACATATGTGTTTTAATGGAATATATAGTTTAGAGTAGTTTTTAGTTCACAGCAAAAATTAAGGGAAATGTACAGAGATTTCCCATATAACCCCTGCCCTCCTCGTGCATAGTCTCCTATATTATCAGCATCCCCACACAAGTTGTACATGTATTACAATTGATGAACTTACAGAATCACATCGTTGGCACCCAAAATCCACCTTGGTTTTGTATATTCTATGGATTAATATAATATAATATAATATAATATAATATAATATAATATATGTATATATACATATGTATATAATGCCATATTATATGTAATATACTATATTATATAATGTATTATATATTATATATTATATCATATGTCATATATAATATATTATATATAATATAATATATATGGAATATATATATAGAATATACATATAATGACATGTATCCTTCATTGTAGTATATCCAGAGTATTTTCCCTGCCATAAAAATCCTCTGTTCTCATTATATTCACTGCTTATCTTTATCCAATCCCTGATAATCCCTAATCTTTTCACCGCCTCCATAATTTTGTCTTTCCAGAATGTCACATATTTGAAATCATAGAATATGTAGTTTTTTTCTGTTGGATTCTCCCACTAATCAATATGAATTTAAGGTTACTCCATGTCAGTCATGTCATGGCTTAATAGCTTTTTTTGTTGTTGTTATGAATAATATTTCATTGTCTGGACATACCAGTTTGTCCATTCACCTACCGAGGGACATCTAGGTTTTCTCCTATGTTATCTTCTAGGAGTTTTATAGTTTTGTGTTTTCAGTTTACATTTGTGATCCATTTGGAGCTAAATTTTGTGACGGGGTTAATGTATATGTCTAGTTTCATTTTTATTGCATGTGGTTGCCCAGTTGTTCTAATAACATTTGTTGAAAAGACTGTCTTCTCTCTATTTTACTGATTTTGTTCCTTTGTTAAAAATCAGTTGACCATATTCATGTGGCTCTGTTTCTGGGCTCTTTATTATGTTCCATTGATCTATTTGTCTATTCTCTCACCAGTACCACATGGTCTTCATTACCATATATTTATATTAAGTCTTGAAGTCAGGTAGTGTCAGTCCTCCAACTTTGTTTTCAATATTGTTTGGACTACTGTGAGTCGTTTACCTCTCCATGTAAACTTTAGAATCAGTTGTTTGATATACTCAAAATAACTTGCTGTGATTTTGATTGAGATTGCCCTGAATCTGTAGATTAAGTTGGGAGAAACTGACATATTGAGTCTAGATGAACCTGGAATATATCTTTCCATTTATATATTTCTTCATTTTATTATTATTATTATTATTATTATTAAAGTTTTGGAGTTTTCCTCATATAAATCCTGTCCGTATTTTGTTAGATTTATGTGTACTTTATTTTCTTCAGTGCTAATGTAGATGGTATTGTGTTTTTAATTTCAAAGTCCACCTATTTACTGCTGGTATATAGGGATGTGATTGACTTTTTAAAGGTTGACCTTGTATCTTGCGACTTTGTTATGATCGATTAATTCCAAGAGATATTTTTATAGATAATTTTGGATTTTTCACATAGAATATCATGTTGTCTGACAACAAATATTATTATATTTCTTCCTTTCTAATTCTTCCTTTCTTTTCTAGCTGTAACATCTAGTATGAGATTGAAAAGTAGAAGTGAGAGGGAACATCCTCGCTTTGTTCCTGATTTTAGTGGGAAACTCTCAAGTTTCTCAATATAAGTTTAATGTTAGCCGTGGGTTTTTGGAGATATTCTGTATCAAGTGAAGTAAAGAATATGCTCAGTGTTTTTATCATGAAGAGATGTTGAAATTTATCAACTACTTTTTCTACGCTATTGACTAAACTTAGGTTTTTAATCCATAATGGATTCTATTTCTATCATAAAATTAGCCAGGAAAATTTTATTCCAACAACAACAAAATACGATGGTCAGCACTCAATCCTCCATTGCAATAGCTGTCCAAAAAAACTTATTTAGCTTTTTGAATAATCATATATATAAATTGGGGTTAGTTTAGTTGGCATATTGATATCACCTCCCTGGAATATTTGCTCTTTTTCAGAGAGACTCATACATTGCCATAGCTCTGAACCATTGTACACCCATATCTACTCTTACTTCCCTAAATTACATGACAGCAACGTGGAGAAATCTAACTTCCAAAGCAAGGGGATAGGTCAGAAAATCCAAGGAGCTTTAACCCAAAAGTTTCTGGAATGTTGCCTGGACGGATTTTTAATTAAATGTACTAATGTTGAACGGGACTGCCCACTTTGGAAAAAGAAATATTACTGACTTAGGTCAATTATTCTCTAGAAGCAGATGCTGAGGTGGAGAATTTTTGTTCAAGTGGTATTTGGAGAATGCTTTCTGGTGAAAGGAAATTGAGGAAACAGGAAAAAATAGAGGAAAAAAGCTAAGCAGAAATGTATTCTCAGCTGTAGAAACACAAACAAGTTCTAGAGCAAAAATTGGAGCAGTTTTCCCACCTATAGGCAAGAGACAGGTCTTTGGGGCCCCCATGCCAGTGAGGCATAAAGGAAGGCCAGAGTGAAGTAGCTCCCATTTGGTAATGTTCAATTCTTCAAAGAAAAAGGAATCCTGAGCAGGCAACATTAACAGAGCTGGCGGATGAAAAACAGTCTAGGGAAGGGGCTGTAGACTGACATTTATACAGCCCATATGTGTCATTTCCCCTATCGAGATATCACCCAGCTTTTTCATTTTTGATATAGCCTACAAAGAAAAAAAATATTTTGTTTGATAGTCAGTGCACCTCAGTAAGAGGGAGCCCAGCCAAATCAAATCAAGTAGATCTGGAAATCTTCACTACAAGATATTTGTAAACAATTGAGGGTCCCTCAATGCATATAAGATAGAGGTTGCATCTTTAGAAGATGACACCTTTGATAAGTTTTATTTCTGCTGTCACTGCCTAGGACATGAAATTAGTACCTCTGAACTTTGCGAAGAAGTGGTAACCAAGTTACATAAACAGCCACCAAAACACTAAATTGTTTTCTCTTGGTGGTTTGTGTTTGGATTCTTTGCAATAATCCTAAGTAAAAAAAATAATAATAATAAATAAATAAATAAATAAATAAATAAATAAATAAATAAATAAATCTATTTTTCCCATAGGTCAGGTATACAGAAAAAGTCTTCTAAATTATTTGATATTTTATTCACATATAAAGTATTAGTCTACCTTATATCTTGCCATAATTAAAATGTTTAGCTCAATAATAAAAATGTAAAAATATCACTACTAAGGTTAGATTTTTCCATGATTGTATATATGGAAGAATAGGAAACTTTGAGCTCTGATATTTTCTTCAAGAACAGAAATCTTATGAAACATCACTTTGTCAAACCACCATTATTTAGACTCACTATATCTTCTTGCTGTCATTATACTTTTTGCATAAAATAGCCCTTCATCCTGTGATATATAACTTGTATTTGTCAATCTTCTTCTTTATACATGTGAAAATTAAGGGATGATCTTGTTCCTCTTTATATACTTACCACATAAAACAGTTAAGCATTTTCCCCATTTCTATTAATCACCCCACATCATTTTTTTCCCTTTCATTATTCCTTCCACAATAAATTTAATCAATATCCTCCAAGACACTCAGGTAAAAAAAAGAAAAGGAAAAAAAAAATTATAACTGTTTCCCTCTCTGTTTTTACAAATTCATTTCAAAACTTTGCTGTTCCAAATTTTATACAAATTTCATTCACTAGGATGTCTTTTTGTTTTGTTGATGGTTTCCTTTGCTGTGAAAAAATATTTTTTTTAGTTTGATGTAGTCCCATGTGTTTATTTTTCTTTTCTTTTGCTTTCCTTGACTGAGGGGATATATCAGTAAAAACATTACTAAGGATAATGTCTGTGAATTTACTTCCTATATTTTCTTCTAGGAGTTTTATGGTTTCAGGTCTTACCTTTAAGGCTTTAATACATTTTGAGTTTATTCTTGTATGTGGTATAAGAAGGTGGTCCTGTTTGATTTTTTTTTTTTTCCATATATCTACCCAGTTTTTCCACCACCATTTATTAAATAGACTGTCTTTACCCCAATGTAAATTCTTGCTTCTTTTGTAATAGATGAGATGACCATATAGGCATGGATTTATTTCTGGGCTCTCTATTCTGTTCCATTGACCTATGTGTCTGTTTTTATGCCAATACCATGATGTTTTGATTACTATAAACTTGCAGTATGATTTGATGACGGGTCGTATAATACCTCCCACTTTGTTCTTATTTCTTAGGACTGCTGTGGCTATTTCGGGTGTTTTTACAGTTCCATATAAATACTAGGATTATTTGTTCTAGTTCTGTGAAAAATGCCATTGGCAATTTGATAGAGATTGCATTGAATCTATGCATTGCTTTAGGCAGTATGGACATTTTAACTACATTAATTCTTCATATCTATGAGTATGGTGTATGTTTCCATTTATTTGTATCTTCTTTAATTTCTCTCTTCGAAGTCTTATCATTTTCTGAGTATAGGCCTTTTACTTAC